>NC_053025.1:22492454-22792454 GCF_003073215.2 Triticum urartu
CTTCTTCTATGGAATGAAGATTACATCAAGTTGGATAATATTTCTGTTGGAAACTTTTGTATCTCTGCAAAAATCACCCTTGTCAGCACCAACACCTCCTTCAAATTCACTTCAATCTACGGACCTACAAGAAGCAACCTTAAAGATGCGTTCTTCCAAGAGCTAGTAAGCCTGAAGCCACAACATGGTACAAGATGGCTTGTCATGGGTGATTTTAATCAGATTTATCGTGCATGCGACAAAAACCGCTCTAATGTTGACCGTAGTCGCCTCGTTTGCTTCCGAAGCGCTCTCAACTCATGTGAGCTAAAAGAGATACATCTACAGAATAGGAAATATACATGGAGCAATGAGCAGGCCAACCCGACACTGAGCAAGTTAGACAATTTTTTCTGTAATGATGATTAGGATGTTGACTTTGGCTCTCACATCCTTCATGCGCTATCGTCCTCGCTTTCCGATCACTGCCCGCTGCTACTAACTTGCGACAAGGGTCCGAAGTGACCAAAAACCTTTCGCTTTGAAAATTTCTGGATCAGGATGCCTAATTTCAAGAAAACAGTCACTGATGCTTGGAATGAAGAGATGACCCACATGGAGCCATACCAGCTACTCTTCCACAAGCTTAAATGAATGAGCCAACGACTGCGGACCTGGTGGCTATCTTCTCTAACCACAAAGTCCAGCTCCACATGGCTCTCGAGATCATTCTTCGCCTTGACGTTGCGCAAGAGCTAAGGACACTCAGCCCGGCTGAGTGGAACCTTAGAAAGGAGCTGAAAAGGAAAGTTCTGGCTTTGGCAGTTCTTGAACGAGCATGAAAAAGGCAAAGCTCACAAATCACGTTGCTCAAAGAGGGAGATGCTAACACCCGCTTTTTTCACCTCCGCATCAATCACCGTAGAAGGAAGAACTTCATTCACCGTCTCAAACACAATAATGGTTGGGTCACACACCATGACCACAAGAAAGTAATCGTCCAGCAACACTTTTCTAAGGCCATTGGGAAGGGCCCTCAGCGTGCCAAGGACTTAAACTAGGATTGCATTCCGCATTCGGCTGTTGACCTTGCGGAGCTAGGCAACCCCTTCACCGAAGAGGAGGTTCACGCAGCCATCAATAATCTTCCCGGTGATAAGGCGCCGGGGCCAGATGGCTTCACTGGACTGTTTTTCAAGGAATGTTGGGACATTGTCAAGCCGGACATTATGAGAGTAATCAACAACTTCTCAACCCTCCACATCTCCAACCTCTACTGGCTCAACTCGGCAAATATTGCCCTCATTCCAAAGAAAGAGGGGGCAGAAGACATTTTTGACTTTAGGCCCATAAGCCTCATCCACGTGGTTGCGAATACCATTACAAAGATGATGGCCACACGTCTCGCTCCTCACATGTCCGACCTCATCTCCAATACGCAAAGTGCTTTCATCAAGAAAAGGAGCATACATGATAACTTTATGTATGTCCGAAACTTGGCACGTCGATTTCACCGCACCAAATCACCGACCTTGCTCTTCAAGCTAGACATCAAGAAAGCATTTGACTCGGTTAGATGGGACTACTTGATGGATTTATTAAGACACCATCATTTCCCAAGCCGCTTTCGAGACTGGATCTCCGCCCTTTTATCCACGGCCTCGTCCAGAGTTCTTCTAAATGGGATGGCTGGGGACCCCATTTTGCACGGATGTGGACTTAGGCAGGGGGATCCCCTATCACCCCTCCTTTTTGTCTTGGCCATTGACCCGCTCCATCACATCCTAGCTAAGGCGACTGAGCAAGGCAAACTACACCCCCTCCGAGGTAACCCCACTTGGGCTTCCCTGTATGCGGATGATACGGTCATCTTTGTGAAGGAAATATGCCTTAGAGGCAATAATAAAGTTATTATTTATTTCCTTATATCATGATAAAAGTTTATTATTCATGCTAGAATTGTATTAACCGGAAACATAATACATGTGTGAATACATAGACAAACAGAGTGTCACTAGTATGCCTCTACTTGACTAGCTCGTTAATCAAAGATGGTTATGTTTCCTAACCATAGACAAAGAGTTGTCATTTGATTAAACGGGATCACATCATTAGTTGAATGATCTGATTGACATGACCCATTCCATTAGCTTAGCACCCGATCGTTTAGTATGTTGCTATTGCTTTCTTCATGACTTATACATGTTCCTATGACTATGAGATTATGTAACTCCCGTGTGCCGGAGGAACACTTTGTGTGCTACCAAACGTCACAACGTAACTGGGTGATTATAAAGGTGCTCTACAGGTGTCTCCAAAGGTACATGTTGGGTTGATGTATTTCGAGATTAGGATTTGTCACTCCGATCGTCGGAGAGGTATCTCTGGGCCCTCTCGGTAATGCACATCACTTAAGCCTTGCAAGCAATGCAACTAATGAGTTAGTTGCGAGATTATGTATTACGGAACGAGTAAAGAGACTTGCCGGTAACGAGATTGAACTAGGTATTGGATACCGACGATCGAATCTCGGGCAAGTAACATACCGATGACAAAGGGAACAACGTATGTTGTTATGCGGTCTGACCGATAAAGATCTTCATAGAATATGTAGGAGCCAATATGGGCATCCAGGTCCCGCTATTGGTTATTGACCAGAGACATGTCTCGGTCATGTCTACATTGTTCTCGAACCCGTAGGGTCCGCACGCTTAAGGTTTCGATGACAGTTATATTATGAGTTTATACGTTTTGATGTACCGAAGGTTGTTCGGAGTCCCGGATGTGATCACGGACATGACGAGGAGTCTCAAAATGGTCGAGACATAAAGATTGATATATTGGAAGCCTATGTTTGGATATCGGAAGTGTTCCGGGTGAAATCGGGATTTTACCGGAGTACCGGGAGGTTACCGAAACCCCCCGGGAGCTATATGGGCCTTAGTGGGCCTTAGTGGAAAAGAGAAGAGGCAGCCTGAGATGGGCCGCGCGCCCCTCCCCTCCCTTGGTCCGAATAGGACAAGGAGAGGGGGCCGGCCCCCCTTTCTCTTCCCCCCCTCCGCGAATCCTATTCCAACTAGGATTGGGGGGGGGAATCCTACTCCCGGAGGGAGTAGGACTCCTCCTGGCGCGCCACCTCTAGGCCGGCCGCACCCCCCCTTGAGCCTTTATATACGGAGGCAGGGGCACCCCAGAGGAACACAAGTTGATCCACGTGATCATATTCTTAGCCGTGTGCGGCGCCCCCTGCCACCATAGTCCTCGATAATATTGTAGCGGTGCTTAGGCGAAGCCCTGCGACAGTAGTACATCAAGATCGTCACCACGCCGTCGTGCTGACGGAACTCTTCCCCGACACTTTGCTGGATCGGAGTCCGGGGATCGTCATCGAGCTAAACGTGTGCTAAAACTCGGAGGTGCCTTAGTTTCGGTGCTTGATCGGTCGGGCCGTGGAGACGTACGACTACATCAACCAAACGCTTCCGTTGTCGATCTACAAGGGTACGTAGATCACACTCTCCCCTCTCGTTGCTATGCATCACCATGATCTTGCGTGTGCGTAGGAAAATTTTGAAATTACTACGTTCCCCAACACTTTGTAGCTCCTATCAAGGAGGATATCCAGTTCTTGGCATCCACGCTCGGCTCATTTGGTGAAGTTACTGGTTTGGTCACCAACTATAAGAAAAGTCATGTGGCTCCCATCCGTTGTGCCAACATTGATTTGGATGACATTCTTCAGGCCTTCCAGGCGGTCCGGGCCACCTTTCCCATGAGATACCTTGGCCTACCGCTCTCGGTTGCAAGACTAAAGCGCATCCACTTCCAATATCTAGAAGATAAGGTGGCTGGCAAGCTCCCGCCTTGGTCGGCCATACATGTGGCTACCCCGGGGCGCATCCTCCTGGTCTAGGCCGTCCTTACGGCGATTGTGATATATCGCCTCACCCCGCTGGACCTACCTATTGAAGTGAGGAAAAAGATTGATAGTCTCAGACGTGCCTATCTCTGGGCAGGATGTGATAAGGTGACGGGAGGCAAGTGCAAGGTGAACTAGGATCTAGTTTGCAAGCCCAAAGTTCATGGGCGTCTAGGTGTGCTCAACCTGGAGAAATTTGCTACTGCTCTACGCCTCCGTTGGTTGTCGTTTGAGTGGGGGGACCTGCCAAAATCTTGGGCTCGGGTGGGAACGCCTTGCTCTGACAAGGATAAAGATCTCTTTGCGGCGGCCACGACGGTGACCATTGGTGATGGCAAGAAGGCTAATTTCTGGGAATCCTCTTGGCTGAATGGTTTTCGGCCCAAAGACATCGCGCCTAAAATCTTTGAGATTTCAAAAAGGAAGAACTGTGTGGTTAGCAAGGCATTGGACAACAATTTTTGGATCCACCAGATCAACACCGCATAGGGCCTCACCTTGACACACTTGCAGGAGTTCACTGCCCTCTGGGAGATGGTTGCCAGTGTCACTCTAAGCCAAGATAGACAAGACACTATTTCGTGGAAATTCACAACCAGCAGAGAGTACACGACATCCTCGGCTTACTTGGCGCAATTTGCGGGACTCACCTTCAGTACCAATACTTCCATGATCTGGAAGATGTGGGCTCCTCCCAAATGCAAGTTCTTTGCTTGGCTAGTTCTCCAGAACCGAGTCTGGACGGCCGATCGTTTGTCTCGACGGGGATGGCCCAATTGCAATTTTTGCCCCCTTTGCAAGCAAGTTCAAGAGTCTGCTGCCCACCTGCTATTTCAGTGTAGATTCATGAATAGAGTTTGGAACGAGATTACCATTTGGCTGGGAATCCACGACTGCTCACCAATGATTTGGCGAAATGAAGTTTCGGTTCGAACTTGGTGGCAAAAGGCGGTGAGCAACGCAGATCATAACAGAAAGGCTCTTGACTCTGTTATGATGCTTGTCTTTTGGGAAATATGGAAAGAACCAAATGCCAGAATTTTTCGCAACGCCGCGACCGACCACAATTATCGTCACGAGAATTAAAGAGGAGACCCACCTTTGGACTTTGGCTGGGGCCAAGCATTTGAGTAGTCTTATGTTGCGAGAGTAGTCTTTTCTTTTGGTCGCGTTGCGACATATATCTGAACCTCCTCTCTTATTTAATGAAAATGGCAAACCTTTTGCCTGGTTTAAAAAAAAATAACTGATGGTCATAGATTTGAGTTGTTTCTAGAGATTTCTGACTGTACGTTTCAACATATGTTCAGTTTGTTTTCATGGTTAGATGTCACAATCTATCTTGGTTAGATTTCTGAAACTAATACTAGTTCTTTTCTTTGTGGATCTAGAATCATTACATGACAAATCACTTTCTGGCTTGTTAATTGGTGTCCGAGTTTAATGTGTACTTTCTCCGTCCGAAAATACTTGTCATCAAAATGGATAAAAGGATAGGTATCTAGAACTAAAATACGTTTGGTACATCCCCTTTTATCCATTTTGATGACAAGTATTTCCGAACGGAGGGAGTATATTTTATTTTTATGTATTTTTAGGAAAAACAGTATGCTATGTAGCAAAATCAGTATGTCATGTTCTCTAGCAGCTGTGTTCCTGGGGTTGTTGGGGGAATGGCAGAATGTTTCCTATTAGAATTGTTTTTTTGTTGTTGTTTTCTACTCACTTTGTCCGGAAATACTTGTCATTAAAATGAATAAAAAGGGATGTATCTAGATGTATTTTAGTTAGATACATCTTTTTTATCCATTCTGAAAACAAGTATTTTCATACGGAGGGAGTATTTAGCTTGTTAACTATCACACGCCTAGTATAGCTTTGCGATTCGTTGCATCGAATGCCTCTGGCAGGTTGTGGGTCCACCTGGAACAGATGAATCGATATATACGTATCCAGGATCGTTGTGGGAATGCCCAGGCCTTTACATTCGGGGTTGGCTGTGTTGCCATTCCTTGCTATCTTTCGAGATTTGAGCCATAGATTTCTATTCTTTTTTTTTTGAAATCAAGCAAGGCTTGTATTACTTAACGGTGCTGGGCAGCAGTTTCATGGGCCGGCCCATTTGAAAGGATGACGTCCCACCTAATTTTATTATTTTGTTTGTAGATTTATGTTTCTATTTGTCTCTTATGTTTTTTTTTCATTTTCCTTTTTTTTCCTATTTAGGTTTTTATAGTATTCATCGCAATTTAAAAAATGTTCTTGATGTACAAGAAAAACATACAGTGTGTATTAAAAAAATAGTGATCAAAACATATATTTGAAGAAAATGTTAATCAAGTATTTAAATAATATTAAACATACATAAAAATGTTTCCGGTGTATGTGGACATCAATACACATATTTCATGAAATTTTAATCATGTATTTTTCTTAAAAAATTAACCCATATAATCAAATATTTCATATGTACACAAAAGATGTACAATATGTAGAAAAAACTAGACATCATAACGTATATCTGAAAAAGATGTTAATCATATATTATAAAAATGTTAAACATGTATGAAATTATGTACAATGTGTATTACAAAATGTAGACATGTGTTGAAAAAAAAGTAGACATCAAACATTTATTTAAAAATGTAATTATCTATTTGAAAAATGTTTAACATGTATAAAGAAAAGTTCCTGGTATATACAAGCAAATGCAAAATGTGTAAGAGAAAACATAGACAGTAAAACCTATATTAAAATAATGTTAACCATGTATTTAAAAAATGTTAAACATATGCAATAAAATTGTTCCTTATGTATAATCAAAATGTACATTATGCATGAAAAAAGTAGACAAGTGTTGAAAAAATAAAAATAGAAAAATGATTAAAACCTGAAAGTAAAAAAGTGAAGGTAATCATAAGTAAACAGAGGGAAAAAAATACTGAAATTGGAAGAATAAAATACGAAAAAGGAAAGCCGAAAAACTGAATAAAAACCAGGTTGCAGGCAATGGGAGAAACCGAAAAAATGAAAAAAATATACAACGTTGGGCCAGCCCACTATTTCCTACGCGTAGGCGATTCCTTAGGAATCAGTGCGAGAGAGAAATAACCATCGCGGTCTTATTCTGGAAGAGAGTTTTCTTAAAAAAGAAACAAAAAAACTGTTCACTCTACAAGCCCACTGAGTTTGTTTTGCCATTTGGTCATACATTACTTGCCTTTTCTTCATTGGGCCGCACGTCCCTATTCTGGATGCGTTTTGACTTTTGACGATGAAAGGGTTCGACATCCAAACTGTTCTTCCTCTCACGTACAAAATAAGCCTACAATCATAAGAAAAATATATTAAAATATTGAGAAGATAAGTAATTCAGGCAAGGGAGAAAACCAACGCTATACCCAAGAGTTCATGGAGTACATGTCGGACCCCCATCATCCATCTCCGATATGTCCTTGCCTCTATGACTCGCACTACCGCGGACATCTCAGTGCGTGCGATGTGATCAGACACCACTCATATCGGATTGAATGCTGATTAGTACTACGTCCGAAGACATCTTCTAAGGAATTTGGCTCAAGCTTTAGTGGAAGCAATCACAATATCTCAACGTGTCGTTAATATTGATGGTACTATGTACCTCCCGCCAGATGTCCAAATACAAACAAATACGCTAATTATCATGATCCTTTTCATTTTTTTGATGAAAGTTTTCGTTGATAACCTAGACATATGAAATCGTCCAGGAGTCGTGTCCAAAGCGGTAGCATTAGATGGCCTGTAATATTTTGCGGTTGTGGCCTTGTGGGAATGCCCAGGCCTCTACATTCGGGGTTGGCTGTGTTGCCATTCCTTGCCATCTTTCGAGATTTGAGCCATAGATTTCTGTTCTTAGAGCAACTTTAACCGGGCTACCCACTTTGTCCTTTCATATTCTTTTGGTTCTGCATGGACATAAACGCTGACCCAATGTAGAGACTAATTTTCATTTTGCGTCCGTTTTGTGTCCGCGCGGATCGTTCGAGCTCTCGTTTCTGTCCGTCTGCGTTCACCGCTGTCCCACATGGCAGCCAAATAAATATTCCGTCTCTCTCCCTTGCGCTCCAACTCGCCGCTGCCCACCGCGCAGCATCCACGCCGCCGTCCACCACGCCCCCTCGCAGAAGCACACGCGCTGCCGTCCATCCGCGTCTACTCGTCGGAGCCGCACCCGTGCTAGCTAGCTAGCTAGCTGCCCACCGCGTGTGCTAGCTAGTTAGCTGTCAGGGACCTTCCTTAGCCCATGCATATACTTGGGCTGGCCCTTGGATATCACATGGGCTGGGTCTGGCTGTGTATTGCTGTCTGCTACTGAGCTACAAGTACTGGGAGAGGAAGCAATGACAAGGCATCCGCGTAGGATCAGGCAACGGCGGCATTGGCACCTCGCTCTCCCCTACCAACCCCAAATTCCCCATTCGTGTATCTTCAATTCCTTATAATCGAGACCTAGAACCGTGATCCGTATGATCAAGTGAGTGTAGATCATGTGTATCACATCTGTATCCTAACATCTGGTATTCAGAACCAGGCCACCAACCTTCCACCCTTAATTTTTCCTTTTTTTCTCCCACACGCGATTCCTTCTGTTCCACCAGCGACGACACCATGCCTACTATCTTATCATCGGAGTGGGAAGCCATGTCTGCCAAGGAGCAGACGATCTGGTATCTGATACGTCTCCAACGTATCTATAATTTTTGATTGCTCCATGCTATATTATCTACTGTTTTGGACTATATTGGGCTTTATTTTCCACTTTTATATTATTTTTGGGACTAACCTATTAACCGGAGGCCCAACCCAGAATTGATGTTTTTTTGCCTATTTCAGTGTTTCGAAGAAACAGAATATCAAACGGAGTCCAAACAGAAAATCCTTTATGGAACATGATTTTCTTCCCGAATATGACCCAGGAGACTTGGACCTACGCCAAGGAAGCTTCGAGGTGGGAACGAGGTAGGGGGGCGCGCCCTACACCCCCAGGTGCGCCCCCCACCTTCGTGGGCCCACTGAGGCTCCACCGACGTACTTCTTCCTCCTATATATACCCACGTACCCCCAAACGATCAGAACAGGAGCCAAAAACCTAATTCCACCGTCGCAACTTTTTATATCCACGAGATCCCATCTTGGGGCCTGTTCCGGAGCTCCGCCGGAGAGGGCCATCATCACGAAGGGCTTCTACATCATCATAGCCTCTCCGATGAAGTGTGAGTAGTTTACCTCAGACCTTCGGGTCCATAGTTATTAGCTAGATGGCTTCTTCTCTCTTTTTGGATCTCAATACAATGTTCTCCCCCTCTCTTGTGGAGATCTATTCGATGTAATCTTCTTCTTTTTGCGGTGTGTTTGTTGAGACCGATGAATTGTGGGTTTATGATCAAGTCTATCTATGAATAATATTTGAATCTTCTCTGAATTCTTTTATGTATGATTGGTTATCTTTGCAAGTCTCTTCGAATTATCTGTTTGGTTTGGCCAACTAGATTGGTAGTTCTTGCCATGGGAGAAGTGCTTAGCTTTGGGTTCGATCTTGCGGTGTCCTTTCCCAGTGACAGAAGGGGCAGCAAGGCACGTATTGTATCGTTGCCATCGAGGATAACAAGATGATGTTTATTTCATATTGCATGAATTTATCTCTCTACATCATGTCATCTTGCTTAAAGCATTACTCTATTTTTAACTTAATACTCTAGATGCATGCTGGATAGCGGTCGATGAGTGGAGTAATAGTAGTAGATGCAGAATCGTTTCGATCTACTTGTCACGGACGTGATGCCTATATACATGATCATGCCTAGATATTCTCATAACTATGCTCAATTCTGTCAATTGCTCAACAGTAATTTGTTCACCCACCGTAGAATACTTCTGCTCTTGAGAGAAGCCACTAGTCAAACCTATGGCCCCCGGGTCTATTTTCATCATATCAATCTCCATCACTTTAATCTTGCTTTGTTTTTACTTTTCCTTTTACTTCTCACTTTGCATCTTTATACCAAAATACCAAAAATATTATCTCTATTAGATCTCACTCTCGTAAGTGATCGTGAAGGGATTGACAACCCCTAATCGTGTTGGTTGCGAGTAGCTATCGTTTTGTGCAGGTACGAGGGACTTGAGCGTGGCCTCCTACTGGATTGATACCTTGGTTCTCAAAAACTGAGGGAAATACTTACGCTATTCTGTTGCATCATCCTCTCCTCTTCGGAGAAAACCAACGCAAGCTCAAGAGGTAGCAAGAAGAATTTCTGGCGCCGTTGCTGGGGAGTCTACGCAAAAAGTCAACATACCAAGTACCCATCACAATCCCTATCTCTCGCATTACATTAGTTGTCATTTGCCTCTCGTTTTCCTCTCCCCCACTTCATCCTTGCCGTTTTATTCGCCCTCTCCTTCTCCTCTTCCTTTTATTTTTGCCCTTTTCCGCTTGCTTCTTGTTTGCTTGTGTTACCATGTGCCTTATATTTGCTTGCATCTTTGCTTGCTAAAAGTCTATTGTTATGGATCCACTTAAAGTGTTCTACTTGGATCATCTTCGATCCTGATGCGCTCTTGCTGAAACCCCAACTAGCCTAGTTGATGGGAAATCTTTAGATGAGCATGCTCATTTTGTGCGTCACCGTTTGTCTGAAAAGGGGAGACTCTTATGGTATCATATAAATAGTTTGCTATGCTATGCTTGGAATCTTTGTGAAATTTGTGATTTTACTTGTTGCTCTAAGAACCCTAAAAAACACCTTCCCTAGCTATGTGAGTTCAGTGATAACGAAATCTTATCTTCTTATGCAAAGGGTGTTTATAGTTACTATGATATCGAACAAATTGAAGAATTTGTCGTTTTTAAGGGTGCTCATGAAGTTGCTTCTTTTATTGAAAAGTATGATTTTACTCTCAACAAATCTGAAAATTCCGTCATACTTAAATATTGCAATGAAAACCTTGCTCATAATGTCTATGTTCAAGAATTTATTGAAAGAATGACCGTTGCTTCGGAAGAAAATAATGATATGCATGAATCTATAGATAATTGTGATTCCGATGATTTGATTGAAATATCCCTTGATGAACATGATGCTTGCTATTCTTGTGGCCATGATGCCAATATTTATGAAGATGAATTTGCTATAGTTCCTTATGTTAAACATGAGATCGTTACTATTGCACCCATACTTGATAGTTCCTTCGATGAAAAGCATGATTGCAATGATTTTACTATAAACTCTCTTGATGTCAACTGTGCTAATAATATGCAAAACCCTAAGCTTGGGGATGCTAGTTTTGCTATGTCTACTACTTGTTGCAATGATCATGATTGGGGTGGTTCTTCTTATGATCTTGAAAATTTATTTAATCCCCATGATGAATATGAGATTGATAATATTGTTTGCAATAATATTGAAAGTGGGTTTGTAAGAGTGTCAACTTTAGATCCCACATATTTGGAGAATATTCAATCTTATGAAATTTTTGATAAAAGTGGGTTTGGAGAGGTCATGACTTTAGTTAATGTTAATCCCACTATTTCGGAAGAGTGTCAACTTTGCATGCATGTGGATCATGTTGAAAATATTTTATGTGATAGCTATTTTGTTTAATTTGCTTATGATCCCACATGTAATTATTACGAGAGAGGGAAATATGGTCGTAGAAATTTTCATGTTACGAAATTACCTCTCGTTATGTTGAGATTGCTATTGTTTCTTCCCGCTTCCTTGCATATTCTAGTTTTTGTTTGCCTTGATAATTTGTTTGCCTATAAGATTCCTATGCATAGGAAGTATGTTAGACTTAGATGTGTTTGTCACGTGTTTTATGATGCTCTCTTTGTGGTTCAATTCTTGTCTTTCTTGTGAGCATCATTGAAATCTCAATGCCTAGCTAGGGGCGTTAAACGATAGCGCTTGTTGGGAGGCAACCCAATTTTATTTTTAGTTTTTAGTTTGTTTCTTCTGTTAGGGAATAAATAACCCATCTACCTTCTGTTTGGATGTGGTTTTGTGTTTTAATTAGTGTTTGTGCCAAGTTAGACCTATTGGATCTTCTTGGATGATAGTTATTTGATCTTGCTGTAATTTCCAAAAACTTTGCGTTCAGTGCCCGAATTATTAAAAATCATCATAACGTGATAAAATACTGATTCCAATTGCTGCTGATCAATAAAAAATTTTTCTAGGTCGTCTAATGTTTTTAGATATTTTGGAGTTCCAGAAGTTTGCGTTAGTTACAGATTACTACAGACTGTTCTGTTTTTGACAGATTCTGTTTTTCGTGTGTTGTTTGCTTATTTTGATGAATCTATGGCTAGTATTGGAGGGTATGATCCATAGAGAAGTTGGAATACAGTAGGTTTAACACCAATATAAATAAAGAATGAGTTCATTATAGTACTTTGAAGTGGTTTTATGTTTTCTTTCTCTAACGGAGCTCACGAGATTTCTATTGAGTTTTGTGTTGTGAAGTTTTCAAGTTTGGGTGAATTCTTTTGATGGATTATGGAACAAGGAGTGGCAAGAGCCTAAGCTTGGGTATGCCCATGGCACCCCCAAGATAATCCAAGGACACCAAAAAGTCAAAGCTTGGGGATGCCCCGGAAGGCATCCCCTCTTTCGTCCACTTCCATCGGTAATTTACTTGGAGCTATATTTTTATTCACCAACATGATATGTGTTTTTCTTGGAGCGTCTTATATTATTTGTGTCTTTGTTTGTTAGTGTGACACAATCATCCTTGCTGTACACACCTTTTGAGAGATCCATACTTAAATTGGAATTTGATAGAATACTCTATGTGCTTCACTTATATCTTTTGAGCTATGTAGTTTTGCTCTATGTGCTTCACTTATATCTTTCGAGCGTTGTAATTTTGCTCTATGTGCTTCACTTCGATCTTTTAGAGCACGGTGGTTGTTTGTTTTAAAGAAACTATTAATCTCTCATACTTCACTTAAATTATTTTGAGAGTCGTAATAGCATGGTAATTTTCTTAATAATAATATGCTTGGTATTCAAGATTTGTGAACCTTTCTTTTGAGTGCGTTGAATACTAAGAAAAGTTAGATGCTTGATAATTGTTTTGAGATATGGAGGTAGTAATATTAAAGTCATGCTAGTAGAGTAATTGTGAATTTGAGAAGTGCTTGAGTTAAAGTTTGCAAGTCCCGTAGCATGCACGTATGGTAAACGTTATGCAACAAATTTGAAACATGAGGTGTTATTTGATTGTCCTCCTTATGAGTGGCGGTCGGGGACGAGCGATGGTCTTTTCCTACCATTCTATCCCCCTAGGAGCATGCGCACAATACTTTGGTTTTTGATGGCTTGTAGATTTTTGCAATAAGTATATGAGTTCTTTATGACTAATGCTGAGTCCATGGATTATACGCACTCTCACCCTTCCATCATTGCTAGCCTCTACGGTACCGTGCATTGCCCTTTATCACATCGAGAGTTGGTGCAAAATTCGCCGGTGCATCCAAATCCCGTGATATGATACGCTCTTTCACACATAAACCTCCTTATATCTTCCTCAAAACAGCCACCATACCTACCTATTATGGCATTTCCATAGCCATTCCGAGATATATTTCCATGCAACTTTCCACCATCCAGTTTATCATGACACATTCATCATTGTCATATTGCTTAGCATGATCATGTAGTTGACATAGTATTTCTGGCAAAGCCATCGTTCATAATTCTTTCATACTTGTCACTCTTGATTCATTGCATATCCCGGTACACCGCCGGAGGCATTCATATAGAGTCATACTTTGTTCTAGTATCGAGTTGTAATCATTGAGTTGTAAATAAATAGAAGTGTGATGATCATCATTCAATAGAGCATTGTCCCAAAAAAAGAGAAAGGCCAAAGAAAAAAAAAGAAGGCCCAAAAAAATAAAAAATAAATAAAAGAAAATAAAAAGGGGCAATGCTACTATCCTTTTTTCCACACTTGTGCTTCAAAGTAGCACCATGATATAGCGAGTCTCATATATTGTGCTTCAAAGTAGCACCATGTTCTTCATATAGAGTCTCTTGAGTTATCACTTTCATATACTAGTGGGAGTTTTTCATTATAGAACTTGGCTTGTATATTCCAACAATGGGCCTCCTCAAGTGCCCTAGGTCTTCGTGAGCAAGCAAGTTGGATGCACACCCACTTAGTTTCTTTTGTTGAGCTTTCATACATTTATAGCTCTAGTGCATCCATTGCATGGCAATCCCTACTCCTTGCATTAACATCAATCGATGGGCATCTCCATAGCCCATTGATTAGCCTCGTTGATGTGAGACTTTCTCCTTTTTTGTCTTCTCCACATAACCCCCATCATTATATTCTATTCCACCCATAGTGCTATATCCATGGGTCATGCTCATGTATTGCGTGAAATTTTATGAGTTTGAAATTATTAAGTTATGAAACAATTGCTTGGCTTGTCATCAGGGTTGTGCATGATGAGAGCATTCTTGTGTGACGAAAATGGAGCATGACTAAACTATATGATTTTGTAGGGATGAACTTTCTTTCGCCATGTTACTTTGAGAAAACATAATTGCTTTGTTGGTTTGCTTGAAGTATTATTATTCTCTATGTCAATATGAACTTTTGTCTTGAATCTTCCTAATCTGAACATTCATACCACAATTAAGAGGATTTGCATTGAAATTATGCCAAGTAGCACTCCGCATCAAAAATTCTCCTTTTATCATTTACCTACTCGAGGACGAGCAGGAATTAAGCTTGGGGATGCCTTATACGTCTCCAACGTATCTATAATTTTTGATTGCTCCATGCTATATTATCTACTGTTTTGGACTATATTGGGCTTTATTTTCCACTTTTATATTATTTTTGGGACTAAGCTATTAACCGGAGGCCCAGCCCAGAATTGCTGTTTTTTGCCTATTTCGGTGTTTCGAAGAAACGGAATATCAAATGGAGTCCAAACAGAAAAATCCTTTCTGGAACGTGATTTTCTTCCCGAATATGACCCAGGAGACTTGGACCGTACGCCAAGGAAGCTTCGAGGTGGGCACGAGGTAGGGGGGTGCGCCCTACACTCCTAGGCGTGCCCCCACCCTCGTGGGCCCACCGAGGCTCCACCGACGTACTTCTTCCTCCTATATATACCCACATACCCCCAAACGATCAGAACAGGAGCCAAAAACCTAATTCCACCGCCGCAACTTTCTGTATCCACGAGATCCCATCTTGGGGCCTATTCCGGAGCTCCGCCAGAGAGGGCCGTTATCACGGAGGGCTTCTACATCATCATAGCCTCTCCGATGAAGTGTGAGTAGTTTACTTCAGACCTTCGGGTCCATAGTTATTAGCTAGATGGCTTCTTCTCTCTTTTTGGATCTCAAAACAATGTTCTCCCCCTCTCTTGTGGAGATCTATTCGATGTAATCTTCTTCTTTTTGCGGTGTGTTTGTTGAGACCGATGAATTGTGGGTTTATGATCAAGTCTATCTATGAATAATATTTGAATCTTCTCTGAATTATTTTATGTATGATTGGTTATCTTTGCAAGTCTCTTCGAATTATCCGTTTGGTTTGGCCAACTAGATTGGTAGTTCTTGCCATGGGATAAGTGCTTAGCTTTGGGTTCGATCTTGCGGTGTCCTTTCCCAGTGACAGAAGGGGCAGCAAGGCACGTATTGTATCGTTGCCATCGAGGATAACAAGATGGGGTTTATTTCATATTGCATGAATTTATCTCTCTACATGATATCATCTTGCTTAAAGCATTACTCTGTTTTTAACTTAATACTCTAGATGCATGCTGGATAGCGGTCGATGAGTGGAGTAATAGTACTAGATGCAGAATCGTTTCGATCTACTTGTCACAGACGTGATGCCTATATGCATGATCATGCCTAGATATTCTCATAACTATGCTCAATTCTGTCAATTGCTCAACAGTAATTTGTTCACCCACTGTAGAATACTTATGCTGTTGAGAGAAGCCACTAGTGAAACCTATGGCCACCGGGTCTATTCTCATCATATCAATCTCCATCACTTTAATCTTGCTTTTTTTTACTTTGCCTTTTACTTCTCACTTTGCATCTTTATACCAAAAATACCAAAAATATTATCTCTATCATATCTCACTCTCGTAAGTGATCGTGAAGGGATTGACAACCCCTAATCGCGTTGGTTGCGAGTAGCTATCGTTTTGTGCAGGTACGGGGGACTTGGGCGTGTCCTCCTACTGGATTGATACCTTGGTTCTCAAAAACTGAGGGAAATACTTACGCTACTCTGCTGCATCATCCTCTCCTCTTCGGGGAAAACCAACGCAAGCTCAAGAGGTAGCAGTATCTCGCGTCATTGATCGATAGGACCAAGGGCATGACAGCTGAGCTCGTCGCTTCTACCTCGCGACTCAGTTCGGCCGCCCTGACCACCATCACCGAGGAGGTCCGCGACACCAACAACACCGCATACGACTGCTTCGAACTCTCCATCGACATCCCTGTGACGTCCAACACCAGCACGCCAGCCCACGTCCAGGACCCATCCCCCAAGTCTTCCCCCGACGACATGCGTCACATGGCTGTTGCCGGTACGGACGAGTACGAACTCGTGGCGGCCACTCCATACGTCGCAATCAATCTCGCCGTCCTCCCCGGAGTCTCCTGCTCCACCACCAAGGCCAAGGAAGTCCTCCGTGATGCGTCCTCTGACTGCATCGCCAGGGCGCCCGTGACCTGTTTGACGTATTGCTCGAACCAGTTCACGGGCACTCCGTCGCTCTCATTCCCAACTACGCCGAGGTTGCTACTTCCTGTAGCCTCCAGGGCGCCTGCTACCGATGTCCTTCACCCAGCCGGGGACCGTGATTCTATCCTGCGGGTGCCCCTGGCCATGGAGGACGTGCTCATACTCTCTCAAGCCCCACCAATGGTCCCAGTCGCCAATTTGATGCAGCTATCCATCAACCATGAACTTGAAGTGTTGAAGTCCATAGTGCATTCATGCTTCTGCCGCCCCGAGAGACCTATGTTATCACCGATGGTAAACCCACTTCCGACGCACAAGTGGCTGCTGATATGGCCAAGGTCGTGTCTACTATTTCTGGCAGATCATATTGCAGAGGGAAGGAAACTCGACCAATTCCATGGCCATCGTTCTCAATCGGTATGTCATACCAGGGGAGCCCTTATCCTTGCTACAGCCTAAGCCCTCATGGTGCATAATTACAGCATGGGCGTCCACCAGATCAGGCACCATCTAATATTAGAGGCTTGACTGAATTAGAATTTCTCTATGTGTGTACTTGGTCTCAGGATCTGGGTGATTGTCGGTGTCAAAACTAGTGGATCTCGGGTAGGGGGTCCCGAACTGTACGTCTAGGATCGATGGTAACATGAGATGGGGGACATGATGTTTACCCAGGTTCGGGCCCTCTCTATGGAGGTAATACCCTAATTCCTGCTTGACTGATCTTGATGAATATGAGTATTACAAGAGTTGATCTACCATGAGATCGTAATGGACAAACCCTAGAGGTCTAGCCTGTGTGACTATGATAATGTGTATCCTCTATTCGGACTATGCCCTCTGGTTTATATAGACACCGGAGAGATCTAGGGTTACATAGAAAGGAATCTTCATAGTCGATCGCCAAGCTTGCCGTCCACGCCAAGGAGAGTCCAATCCGGACACGGGTATGGTCTTCGGCCTTCATGTCTACACAGCCCATCAGCCCGGCCCATAGATAACAGGCCGGACGCCCGAGGACCCCTTAGTCCAGGACTCCCTCAGTAGCCCCTGAACCTGGCTTCAATGACGAGGAGTCTGACACATAGATTGTCTTCGACATTGCAAGGCGGGTTCCCTCCTTTCCGAACTCCAAGATTGTCTTCAGATGCGATGATAGTATCCGGACCTGTATACACAATTGCAAAGGGTATAATATTTTACGAGTCCCATCTGCTGATGATTCTTTGGGGTAGTATGACATCATGCCTGCATGGCCATTATTTTCGAGCCGTTTGGCTGGCCCATCGTCCCACGTCTCGAGGCATGGTTTCATTGGCAGGTCTTATCCAAGCGGAGATCATGTCTCCCTTTTTTAAGGGATTCTTATCAACCCGGACATGGGCAACCCAACCGTCACCTGGGTACAACTCCGTGGGAATAGGTATGTTTTGAGGCCCAGGCAGAGACGCTTGATATTTGCGGCCTTTATATAGGGGCACTGGCCTGTCTTTTTATTTACGCTTGCTTCTTCCTCGGCCCTTGCTTCCCCGAGTTCCAACACCCGGATTTAGACCACCGCAAGCTCCAATCATGTCCGAGTCCAGCCGTCAGGGCCGGTGGGTGGCTTCTTCCATCACGGAGAGTGACATTGTAAAGCTTCGGGCGGCGAGGTATCTGACCGCAGAGATTCCCCATCGGCTTCCCGCCGAGGGGCAGGTTATTCCCACCCCCAGATCCGATGAGAGGGTCGTATTCGTGTCCCACTTCCTCCGTGGGTTAGGGTTTGCGCTTAATCCCTTTGTCCGAGGGCTCATGTTCTATTACAGGCTAGATTTTCACGATATGGCCCTGGACTCTATTCTTCTTATCTCGACGTTTATCGTCACGTGTGAAGCCTTCCTCCGAACCCCTCCGCACTTCGGTTTATGGCTCAAGACTTTCAATGTGGAGCCGCGAGCGATAGAGGGGGAGAAGGAAGAGTGCGGCGGTGTCGTAGTGAGTAAGCTCGCCAGCGTTGTTTGGCTGAAAGGATCCTTTGCTAAGTCTTCAAATCTGTGGCAGCAGGAGTAGTTCTATGTCATCGAGCCCCATGGCTCCAAGTGGGCAGCTGCGCCTGTATTTCGATCCGGCCCCCCAACTCAGCTTGCATCGTGGATTAATAAGAGGTTGGACTTGGGGTCAATGGACGAGGTGCAGATTTTGCAAAGTCGCATCTGAAACCTCATCGAGAGGGGTGTCAATATTGTCAATGTCATTCAAGTAATGCTGGTCTACCGGACTCTGCCGTGCCAGCGAGGGCCACTCCGCATGTGGGAGTTCAATCCAGAAGGGCCGCGGGCTCTTCAGCACTTCTTCGGCACTACGCATGAAGGAATGTGGAAGTTATTCTTCGGGAAATGAAGGCAATGGCCGGACGCCACTAAAGATGTCAGCCTAGACTGTAACCATCCGGATACCCCAGTAAGTATCCGTTTGCCGAATACCTTGTAATCATATACCTAGTGGAAAGATACCGATAGTATCATCCCTTTGCAGGGCTGGATAAAGAAGGTGGAACGGATTAGGTGTCTGGCTCCCCTTCCCAAAGACTCAGCTACTCCTGTGCTAATAAGGATGATGGCCTCGGCGTCGTGCCAGGAGCCAGATGGTAAAGAGGAGTGTGAGAAGGCCCAAGAGGACCTTCGTTCCAGAGGTAAGTCGGATACTAAGTCCGGAGAGATCGACCTTTCCTTGCCTGAAGACAGAGGCGAAAAAGGATCCAGTATCCCTTCTCCTAGCAGGAGAAAAAGGGCCGCCTCCGAAAATTGGGAGGGGCGGTCTTCCAAGAAGGGCAAGATGCCACCGTCGAGCGGCTTAGGTTTGGAAAGCGATGCCGTTGAACAGCTTCAACAAGGGGACAAGCCCTTGGTCGAACCGTAATTGAATCCGGAGTACTTTGATAGCATCCGCTCCTTTGTCGTTAACCGAAGATATACGTAACGTGTTCATGTGTTTTTACAGGTCGACGCAAAGTTTTTCTGGGCAATCCTCCTCTTCAGGAAGTCTCCTTCCAGAGATGATGGAGAGTTGGACGCCTCCTCGAATCTCCTCACCCAATAAGGCAGATGACTCAGAAGTGTCGTCGCGGAGGGTCCCTCTTAATCAGGGGACAAAAGGGGTCATGCCCGAAGGCGGATCTTCGACCGTCCGGGATTCTGGGGCTGGCGATACAGGCCCCGGGCTGTCCGGCTCACAGCCGACAATGACTCCGGAGATGGGTGAACAGATTTCTTTAGAGGACGGGGTTGCTCCTAGAGCGGCTTCCGGAGACCAGGAAGCTCCGGATATATTGTGGGGCTTGCTACAAAAAGCATCTGTCTCGGGGGAACATCGTACCTTGATGGGTACGGTGATTGAGAAGATTTTGTCCATGAAAAGCGGATTAAATGAAGCTTTCACGAGCCTGCTGAAGGGTTTCGAGGTTTGTGACATAATTTTGCCAATGGTATTTTATTGACAGAATGCACCGGTTGTATATGCAGTAGGCCCTAAGACTCGGATTGCCTTCCAAAGGAAGCGACCGGAGGATCAAAAAGATGTGCTGAGGTACTAACCTTGATTTAACTTGGAATACAGGCTGTCTCTTCTCCTGCGGCTACCCGAAATATGAAAGTGGCCGAACTGCAGCGAAAGCTGGATATTGCGGAAGAGGACATTGCGTTGATCAACCAGCGTCTTGATGACTCACAAGGTATATATTTCGAGCATTCCTTACACCAAAGTGCTTGTAATTGAAGCCTGACTCTAAAAAGGGTTTTATATGGAATGTGCATGAATGCAGATGGTGCTGCCGCCGTGGAGGCCCTTTGAGCGGAGCTTGCCCGGGCCAAGGAGCAGGCCTGGTTTAGTAATGCTGCTGCCGAAAAGGCATCGGCTAAGTTGAAAGCCGAACAAGCTGCACGGTGCCAAGACAAGGAGAAGATGTCCACCATGGCGTACGAATTAGAGAATGCGGCTAGCCGCTGTAAACTTCTTGAGAAGGAAAATGAAGCCAAAACGGCTGAATTTGACAAGGCCTTACGAGAGGGGAGAGAAGCGCGGTCTGAATCCAGAGCGGCCCATGAGGAGATTCGACAGGCAAGGGAGATTGCGGCTGGAAAGCCCTTTCTGCCGCAGGCTAAGTTCGGTGACCCGAACTATGCCCAGCTTAACCAAGTGTGGAGTTCTCCGAACAAGTTCTTGGACTTGCCAAAGAGTTCTTCTGATGCGGTGCAATGTTTTCAAGCACAAGATGGGCATGCAACAGAGAAGCTTTTTTGGTCGCAGTTTGGCGCATCGAGGTGCCCCCTGTTGCTTAATGAACAGGTGTCCCAGTGGGCCGAACTTCATAGGATATCCGGCGCTTCCATGAAGGATGTCATAGTCCGGTTGTGGCCAACCGAGCCTGTTCCAAAGAGTTATTTCGGTTTGGTGCAAAGGCTTGTTGACGCGGTGCCACGTATCGACGCTGTGAAGCGGTCAACGTGCATTGAGGGTGCACGGATGGCTTTTGCCCGAGTCAAGACGTTCTGGGGGAAGATGAAAGCCATCGATGTTGCGACAAAGAGTCCACCCAAAGGCAAGGACCGTACGGAAACGAAGCATTATTTTGAGGACATCCTAGAGGGCACCCGCTTGATAGAGGGTCAATGCTCGAAAGGCGTAATGTTCAAGTAAGGTGTATGATAATTGTAAAAGACAACTTTATAGTTAATCTATTTTTATGTTTTGCTCGAAAGTGTGAATTCCTCATGTGCATCTGTTTTAATATAATCTGAAATTTTTCCAGTCGTTGGCTTCATCCCCCTCGTAGGAAGTACGGGGGTGTTCGGAAAGGCATTTAATCACTCTTTGTCCAACGTCTTGGTCCACGAAGGGGGTGATAATGCGGCAAACTAGGCAATCGGACTATAAGGCATTAACACTTTCACTTAGCCATAGGAGTTTTATTGTGGGATTACGACATAGCCCCTAGTATGTATGCGGCATGTGGTGCCCTGCATAGTTGATCTGGAAAAGATCCTTCGTGCAACACGGAGAATCACTAAGGATTCCAAGAAGTCGTCAAGTGGTTGACCAGCTCTCGCCGCATCATGACAGTCAGTTTTCGGCTTTCTCTACTGAGGTGCTCATCCGGTTTAGACCAGGGCACAATCGTAGTAGTTCTCCCTTTACTACCCTAGCCGATGGAGCGGAACGTAGGGTAGCAAGCACAGGAGCCGGGCAACCCAACTATTGACCCAAGACAATGATTCGGAGCTGATGCATATAAGGCCAAACTTGCGACGCTGAAGTACGCTGTAGAGCTGTTCGGGCTTTTGCTGGCAACTCATTTGTTCCCATGCCAAGCCCCTGGCAGGTTATGCCAAGGTGCCTCTGTAAAGCAACCGTTAAGGCCATACTCATTGTTGAAAGAGTATGAAAGATTAGGTCGGATAAAGTTTACTGGGAGCGGAGCAATATGCCAATCATATATAGAAACCACCAACCCGGCTATTTGATATGCTCGGGATCGGGGATGGAGGTAAAAGGGCATAGTACAGGCTCGAAACATAGAGTGCGGTCTACAAAAAGTGATTTTGGACCTCCTATCGCACGTCTGCGCCGCCCGTCCTCGGGGAGGGGGATCCTTAACGGAAGTAGCCCCTTAGGTGAGTGTATGGATCCGAACTCCGATAGAGCCCGTTGTAGATGCTATCCTTTTCGTCACCTGTTTTTTTAAAGATAATAAAGAAAGAAAGACAGAAAAGAGATAAAAAAACGTTACGCGAATGCTCGCAGGGTTGTCCGTATTGTGCTTCCGTCAATGCACATGGTATCTTGAGTGCGTAGTGATGTACGCGCGGTGTGAATCTTGCCGGAATAAGAGGTGGGCGGCGGAAGCCGAACTGCTATTTCCGTTCCAGGAGTGGTCGAACTTCAGGGGGAAACTTCTTCTGGCCCCTGGTACTTGGCTGGTGAGCCGCTCCGTCGTCTTTAGCGCCTGGCGGCCTCCTTCCCTTGTGTTCGGCGCTGAGCTTGCCTGCCTGCTTGAAGACCCAACAGTTTCTGTTGGTATGATTAGCTGGCTTATTAGGGAGGCCGCGAATCTGGCAAGGTCGGTCCAATATCCTGTCAAGGGTGGATGGCCCGTCTTGGTTTGCCTTCAGTGGCTTGTTCCGTTGACTGGTTTTCGGATTGTTGAATCCGGCGTTGACCGCTGCGTCGCGTGATCTATCATTGTTATTGCAACTGTTATGTTTGGTTCGTCGTGGCTTGCCGTTGCCATCACGGATTTCGGAGGTTCCCGGGTCGCTGGCATTGTTGCTTTTACGAGTGAGCCAGTTATCTTGTCCCGGGCAAAAGCGAGTCATGAGAGCGGTGAGTGCTGTCATGGATTTGGGTCCTTCCTGGCCGAGGTGACGTGCTAGCCATTCATCCCGGACGCTATGTTTGAAGGCCGCAAGGGCTTCCGTGTCCGGGCAGTCGACAATTTGGTTCTTTTTGACTAAGAACCTAGTCGAGAGCTCCCTAGCTGATTCGTCGGGCTGCTGGACAATATGACTTAGGTCATCGGCATCTGGTGGCCGGACATATGTTCCTTGGAAGTTGTCTCGAAAGGCGTCTTCCAAATTTTCCCAGCTGCTAATGGAATTTTCTGGCAAACTGTTTAGCCAGTACCGAGCTGGCCATTTAAGCTTGAGAGGTAGGTATTTAATGGCATGAAGGTCGTCTCTGCGAGCCATGTGAATATGGAGGAGGTAATCCTCAATCCATACCGCGGGATCTGTTGTTCCATCGTATGATTCGGTGTTAATGGGTTCAAACCCGTCTGGAAATTCATGCTCCATTACCTCGTCAGTGAAGCAGAGAGGGTGTGTGGCTCCTCTATGTTGGGCCACACTATGAAGCACCTCCGGCGGACTCCATTTACGGTGTTCAGACCGGGCGTGGTTGGCTCTGTTGCGTCCAAATAGGTAACCCTCATCACCGGTCGGTGCATGTCCCCGTGATCTGTATATAGATTTTGTGTGTCCTGTTCTACCCTCCAGGTCTTGTTGGATGTCACGAGTATTCTCCCGAGCTGTTTTGTTCTTGTGTTGTCGGCCGGATGGGTTGGTATGGTGCTCTGCTTGGGCTGCTGCTTTATTCGGACCGAACTGTGGTTGACCTACCACATCGTTCGATGGTGGTGTGGGCTCCAATGCCCTCTCATCGTATTGATGGGGCCACCTATACTTGGGGTGGCATTTGTCTGGGCCACTAAGGCCGTATTCTTCGGCGGCCAGGACCTCGGTCCATCTTTCATTGAGCAAATCTTGGCTCGCTTGAAGCTGCAACTGCTTCTTTAGGCTCCTTGCTGTGGCTATGAGCCAGCATTTAAAGTGCTCCTGCTCGAGAGGTTCCTCAGGCACGATAAAATCCTCGTTGCCAAGGATCTGCTCATCCCTGAAGAGTGGGAGATAATTACTATCCTCCGAGTCTCCATATGTGGCCTGTCCATCAAGGCTGTCTTGCCCGCTTTCATGTTCCTCCTATTCGGATTCTACCTCAACAGGGTCTTCATTGTCCGGAGTGTTGTCTTCTCTAGTGCTAGAAGTGTTTTCTCTTGGGAGATGTGACTTATGGAGGCGCCGTGGGCGGCGGTGTTCGGACTGTGTACCAGGAGATTTATCCTCGACCGGATCCTCCTTGTCATCGTCGAGAGCATCGTCAGGTGTGTCTATCATACACATATCATACCAGGAAGTGACCATCCCGTGTCTAGCGGGTAGTAGGCTCTGGCCCTGCCCCATACCGTCGATGTCTCCGGAGTGGGGGTCAGGTGTGTTGGTTGGGTCTTCAACAATGGCTATGAAGTGGGTGGCGGGTGGGAAGCAAAATTCTCCATCATTCGCCGTAAGTTCGAACTGAACATAGTTCGGCGACGAGTCATCCGCCAGGGATAGGGTTTTTAATGAGTTTAGTAGGTCGCCCATGGGCGAGTGTTGGAAAACATCTGCAACGCTGAACTCGAAAATCGATAACCGATCAAGCTCGGTGTTCGCAGGCGCGCGGTTCGGAACTCGCAGTCAGATACGAGTCCGGTGTTCCGTTAACGCAGATGTTGCATGAGGCTGAGTCTGCATGCGGCTCCAACGCCGCGGACTCGGTGGCCTCGGATGGCGCAATCTGCTCCGGCCTTAAGGTCATTGCAGCAACAGGAACCATCTCCTGGATGTGATCCGATGACAGATTTAAGTCAAGTTCATCGGGGTGAGTGATCGCCGCGGTCTCGAATCCGGTGAAGATCAAGTCTCCCCGGATGTCCGCAACGTAATTCAAGCTTCCGAATCTGACCTGATGGCCAGGGGCGTAGCTGTCGATCTGCTCCAGATGGCCAAGGGAGTTGGCCCGCAGTATGAAGTCGCCGAATACGAAGATCTGTCCGGGGAGGAAGGTTCCTCCTTGGACAGCGTCATTGCCGATGATTGAAGGGGCCATCGAACATTTCGTCGACATCACAGTGGAACTCTCAATGAAAGCACCAATGTCGGTGTCAAAACCGGCGGATCTCGGGTAGGGGGTCCCGAACTGTGCATCTAGGATCGATGGTAACAGGAGATGGGGGACACGATGTTTACCCAGGTTCGGGCCCTCTCTATGGAGGTAATACCCTACTTACTGCTTGATTGATCTTGATGAATATGAGTATTACAAGAATTGATCTACCACGAGATCACAATGGCCAAACCCTAGAGGTCTAGCATGTATGACTATGATAATGTGTATCCTCTATTCGGACTATGCCCTCCGGTTTATATAGACACCGGAGAGATCTAGGGTTACATAGAGTTGGTTACATAGGAACGAATCTTCATAGTCGATCGCCAAGCTTGCCGTCCACGCCAAGGAGAGTCCAATCCAGACACGGGTACAGTCTTCGGCCTTCATGTCTAGACAACCCATCAGTCCGGCCCATAGATAACAGGCCGGACGCCCGAGGACCCCTTAGTCCAGGACTCCCTCAGTGATCAAAGAACATTTTCTGCTATATAGTTCAGTTCAGAAAATTACACACGGTCAATTGTGCAGGAAATACCTTGCCTCGGATCCTTTTGTACACATCACCAGCCACCCAAAGTTTCAAGGTTTAGTGGTGGCTCTAGATATGTGTTGTGGCCACCGGACCACCAGTTCAGGATGAAGAAGGAATCACAAGCATGGTTACCTCCTACTCAGCATGCTACTGTGGTTGTGCATCTGTTTCAGAGCGTGAAGAACCCGGGTACTTGGAGTGCAG
Source organism: Triticum urartu (assembly GCF_003073215.2). Classification (NCBI taxonomy): domain Eukaryota; kingdom Viridiplantae; phylum Streptophyta; class Magnoliopsida; order Poales; family Poaceae; genus Triticum; species Triticum urartu. The sequence continues at coordinate 22,518,389 of NC_053025.1, forward strand.
AATTGGCAAGCCAATGTGATCTTAAATTAACACAGTTCAAGCAAACTCAGTATTCCATGGATCGTGCACCATATAATGCAGAGGTACAGAGCACCAGGAGTCACATGCAAAATGCAATCCTGCTCCGTTCAGTGGATATCATTTCAGGGTTCTATATGGCAGGGTTGGAGGGAATTTCTTGCCATGGAACATTTGTTATACACATAGCTTATCTGATTCCTTGTTTGTCCAGACCATGCCCATGACCGTCGTTCGATTGCTTTCATGAAGGTGCGCAACTGAGGTACACATGGCCGAACATTCCTTATGTGATGCATTATTTTGCCGGTACTCTGAATTCTCTGACAGAATCCTTGAGATGTCGCCAAGGTGTGCACCTGAAACTACATGACAATTCTTTTCAGCTTCGGCCACATGAGGGTCCATGGTTCAGTTCCAGATTAGTTATATTCTTATTCGGAGGTGACAATTCTTTTAAAGTCTGCGATTGTGAACTGATTCCAATGGATAAGCCTTTCAGTTGTTTTCAAGGCGAACATGCTGATACACATATCGGTGAACTCGGTACTTGGTATCCACCAGATGGTGCAACAAATAATGCAGAAGTACAGAACACTAAGAAGCATCTGCAAAAATGATACAACACTGGGCATTTGATACTTATGCATTATTTGCTGGGATTTCCTGCCATGAAAATTTTGCTATACATGCTGGTTGTCGATTTTCTTGGGATTGCCGCAACATGGAAATGGTGTTTATAGCAGCATCACAACAGGAGCAAAGGCGTTATCTGTTGGGGAACGTAGTAATTTCAAAAAATTTCCTACACACACGCAAGATCATGGTGATGCATAGCAACGAGAGGGGAGAGTGTTGTCTACGTACCCTCGTAGACCGAAAGCGGAAGCGTTAGCACAACGCGGTTGATGTAGTCGTACGTCTTCACGATCCGACCGATCAAGCACCGAACGTACGGCACCTCCGAGTTCAGCACACGTTCAGCCCGATGACGTCCCTCGAACTCTGATCCAGGCGAGTGTTGAGGGAGAGTTTCATCAGCTCTGCGACGAGCCTTTCCCCAAAGGGTTCTCGCTCCCAAGAGACACGCCCAAGTACAACGGCTCCATGAAGCCGGAAGATTGGCTGATCGACTACTCAACGGCGGTCAGCATAGCCAACGGCAACCGGCGTGTTGCCGTGAAGTACGTGCTGAAAGTGCGTTATATCGACTAGAGGGGGGGGGTGAATAGGCGATTTTTATGAAAGTCTTCAAAACTTGGGAGTTATGAAGACAAACAGTGAAGATTATGCCTATTACTATGCAGCGGAAGTTAGATTACACAAGGCAAGCCATGGTCAAGTATTCAATATAGTGAAAGCACAGTGACAAACAGCTTCAGTGTAATAAGGATCAGGTGGGAAGAAGTTATGAAGCCAAACAACTCATACTGTCACGTTGTGAAGACAAAAGATAGAGCAAGCATGCAATGGCTTCACAATGAATAACAGTAAGTCAAAGGAAGTGAAGATGAAACCAGTGACACGTTGAAGACAATGATTTGTTGGACCAGTTCCAGTTGCTGTGATAACTGTACGTCTGGTTGGAGCGGCTAGGTATTTAAACCAAAGGACACACAGTCCCGGACACCCAGTCCTGAACACGCAGCTCAGGACACCCAGTCCTCACCGTTTTCTCCTTGAGCTAAGGTCACACAGACCTTGCCCAATCACTCTGGTAAGTCTTCAAGGTAGACTCCCAAACCTTCACAGACTTCGTTCACCGGCAATCCACAATTTCTCTTGGATGCTCAGAACGCGACGCCTAACCGTCTGGAGGATGCACAGTCCTCAAGTGTAATAAGTCTTCAGATCACTCAGACACGAAGACTTAAGTGATGCCCAATTTACTCTGGCACTGGGTGGTTAGGGCTTTTCTCCTCACTAGGAATTTTCTCTCAAAGGCTTCGAGGTGGGTTGCTCTCAAACGATAAAAGCCGTGCACTGAAATCTGAGCAGCCAACCGTTTATGGTTGTGGGGGTGGGCTATTTATAGCCGCTTGGCAACCTGACCTGATTTGTCCGAAATGACCCTGGGTCACTAAGGAACTGACACGTGTCTCAACGGTCAGATTTCGAACTCTCATGGCAACTTTACTTGGGTTACAAGCAAAGCTGACTTGTCCGGCTCTGGACAAGATTTGCTCTCATTGTCTTCACTCGAAGACATAGGTTTTTGATTTAGGCATCACTTAAGTCATTCTGACTTGTTCTCCTGGACCCCACTTAACAGTACGGTGGTTCCTATGACTCAACAAAATAAAAGGAACTACGAAAGATCTAAGTCTTCGAGCTCCATAGGCTTCATAACGTGTCTTCTTTTGTCATAGTCTTCAATGTGAATATCTTCATATACCACCTTTGTCTTCAATGTCTTCATACATTTTTAGGGGTCATCTCTGGTAGTAAACCGAATCAATGAGGGACTTCTACCTGTGTTTTCCTGCAATTCTCACAAACACATTAGTCCCTCAACTAGGTTTGTCGTCAATACTCCAAAACCAACTAGGGGTGGCACTAGATGCACTTACAATCTCCCCCTTTTTGGTGATTGATGACAAACTAGTTGAAGTTTTCAACGGGGAATATAAAGTGTGAAGTCTGTAAAGGGATTGTCATCATAAGTTGCAAGTGCTCCCCCTGAAGATGTGCATATAAGTTAATTTGCTTTTGGAATGCAAATGCACATGGCAGGTTGTACTTGTGGAGATCAGCTTCAGCTTATGATGACAATCTACTATGCATGTGAAAGTATATGAAGATAATAACATGCATAATGGAAAATGGACGTCTGCAGAATGAGATGAGTGCGGAATTTATCGTCGCACATGCGGAATTTATCTTCGCAAAAGGAGTGGTAAAACAAGTAGCAGACGACCATCGAGTTTTAGTGTTTACAACTCAAAAGAACCAAATGAAGCAAAACAAGAGTTGCAAACACGAAGCAAGTATAGCAAAACAAGGCACCCGCCCATATTGACCCGCTTGAAGACTATAAACATCATATGCATCTCCCCCTTTTGTCAGGAATGACCAAAAAGGTTTGAAGACATAGAGTTTTCTACGCGTTCCCAGGCGCAGCAGGGTCGGTGGAGTTGTTTGGCGGTGCTGAGCTTTGAGGTGCTGAAGCGGGTGGTGGTGAAGTAGCATCATCATCTTCATCAATGATCCTCGCAGTGACGGTGGCAGCAGATGAGGAATACTCAGAGTCTTCAAGTGACGGTGTGTTGCGCATCACAGCCCTCCTAGGAGGTGTGGTGTCAAATTTGAAGCGCTCTGTGAAGCCATCCTCTTCAAGTTCAGCTTCAGTGCAGATCATTGAGAGCCCTTTCCACGTACAACGGCAAGTCTCATGCGTAACGAAGGCATTCTTGGTGGCCAGGTTTCGAAGACGATTGACATCCACCAAGAGGCTCTTCATCTGACGTTTCAGCCAGTCGTGATGCCTATCTTGCTTTTGGTGAAGGGCCACAAGAAGCTCTCGGTCAGTGTGGACACGAGCACGCTTCTTGGGTCTTGGAGCGTTTGTGCTATCTGTGGCTTCAGTTGATGCTGGTGCACGTGTAGTGCCAGCCATAGGATAGACCCTGGACATGGCTTCAACACCTTCAACATTCTGCGTGAAGCTCTGGTGTTCGGCATTCTGAAGACTTATTGGTTGCTTGGCAGGCTCAGGGTATATTGCTTCAGCAGAGATATCCACATCTGGCAGGAAGATGCGATGGTTTCGGGCTGAGGGCTGATACGAAATTGTAGAGTGCAGTTTGATCAGCCTCATCACCCAAGGGGCATAGATTTTTAGACTAAATAAGTCCGAGCCTGACGCAGCAAGTTGTCGTACGAAAAGATCCTGTGCATTGAAGCATTTGCCATGCATGATATAGAATATGAGAGTCTTCATTGCACCCTCAATCTTGGCATGTGGAGAGTGTCCCTTAATGGGCCAGAGAGTCCGCCGGATAATATGATATATGGTCCTGGGCAGGTACTCTAGGTCTTCAACGAAGAACTCAGTTGGATAGGGTGCATCTTGAGGCAATGGCTTCATCATTGAGAGCATCTGACTCATATTGGGTTCAGGTCTTTGAAATATGCTCTCAATAGCTTCAGAATGAAGTTGACACCCTTCCTCGAAGAATTCGCCTGGAGTGGGCAGGCCAGTGAGCTCAATGATATTTAATGCATTGGCTTCATGATGGACATTTCCGGCCATCCACTCCAGGATCCAAGTCTTAGGATCTCTATTGTAGCCTTTGATGTGGAGAGTGGCATAAAACTGAAGCAGAAGATCTTCGTTCCAGTGCTCTTCATCAGTCACGAACGGCAGCAGACCCACTTGCCTGAAGCAGTCCAAAGCTTCCTCAAGACATGGCAGACCAGCAATAGCTTCAACCTCAAGGCGCTTGTGTGGGAAGATGCGACCTTGGTTGTATAAGATGCAAGAATAGTAGCTGCACTGTGAATAGCTCCAGAACCTGTCTGATACAATCCTTTCCCTTGAATAGGGGTTCTTGGAGCTATCAAAAAATGTGTTGTCTGCCTTGAAGCTGTTTACATCAAAGGAGCCAGGTGCTGATGCAGGACCTGGGAACCTTGGAAGCCTTGGGACTGGCTTCTGGACATGAGGCCTGTGCTCTATGTGATAGTCAAATTGTGGACCTGCAGCAGACTCAGGAACTGAAGTGTCTGGCTCAGTGGCTTCGCTGTCCGCTGAAGCATTTGGTGGGGCGGGCTCCACATTGGCTTCAGTGTTAGTAGTTTGAGGGACATCTCAGGCACGTTCTCTTGGGGCACTGCATCTTGATGGAGCGAGGGAGTGAGTTCTGGAGGTGCTTCTTCATTGTCTTCGGCTGATGCAGCCGGAATTTCTGCAGACTGGACTTGAGGCCGTGGACCTTTGCGAAGCCTACGGAACGCAGACGACGCTTGTGGTGTCGGAGTGGGCTGGGCCTGAATGTCTTCTTCCTCCTGAGGGCGATCCGCCCATGACTCATCTTGTGCCATTGGCGTCAGAGGACGACCAATGCTGATGGGTTCGCTTGTTTCAAGCTGAGGAAGGGCTGCATCACCTTGCACATTGTCCTGATGACCAATGTCTTCAGCAGCTAGTAGGTCGGCTGCTGGAATATCTTCAGCGTCAGGTGCCTCTGTGGGAGCAGGCTCATGAACTGTTAGTCTTCTTTCTGCATTGGGGTGAATGACAGAAAGGGGTTCAACCATCAAGGGCTCTGTGGGAGCAGCCCTAGATTTCTTAGTCTTGCGCTTCTTTTTACTGGGGGCAGAAGGAGAGGCTTCAGAGCTCTTCCTTTTTCCGGCTTCAGCTTCTGCAGCTCTTGTCTTCTTTAGCTCTGAAGCTGTTGACCGGCTCTTTGGCTTCGAGCCAGTCGTGGCGGTTGGGAAGACAATGGAAGTGGCTGCTTGTCTTGCTGCCTCTGGTTCACTCACAGCAGGCTTCTTCTTCTTCTTTGCGGCCATCTTGGGGTCGATGCCTGGACGCCCAAGTGCCTTGCGCTTTTCAGCCTCGTTGTAGGCTTGAACACATTTGTCAGCCAATGACTTCATCCTTTCACGCGAGCCTTGAGCTTCAACATGCTTCTTGAGAAAGTTTTCTTTGAGATCATGCAGCATGATTTTGAAGCTTCTCACTTCCTGCATGCTGAGACTGGCCATGTGCTTCTTGAACTGAGCTTTTTCGTGATCAATTTTTTGCTTCAGCTCAACAATGCGCTGAGCAATGGCCAGTTCTGAAGCAATTGCGCCTTGGAAGGCGACGCTGAGTCCAACAGGCAGATGCAGATCATCGAAGCTTATATCTGGTGTGTCAAACCATTCATCGATGAAGCTGTGGATGATGGCGACATCAAAGAGAGGCAGATTGTTGAAGATTTCCGCTTCCTCCTTGCTTTTGATGAGCTGTTCTAGTGCGTCATCGCCCAGATCTTCATCGCTTGATAGATCAATGGCTTCACTGCGCAGAATGGCAGCAGCAGTGAGCTCTTTGCCTGTGTGTTGCTGGGGCTCCTTATCCTTCAGGGGCTTGGAGATGCGGGATACATCTTCAGACTGCACACTGACTTCAGGAGGTGCAGTTTTCAATGGCTTCACCCTTGAGATTTTTGAGGCAGGGGCCGACTTTGAAGCTTTTGGTTTCTTTGTCTGCTTTGGCTTCGGCACAGCAGGAGCTTCATCAGACTCAGAATCAGCTGGAGGGTCATTCACAGCAGTCCCTTGGACTAAGATGTGGGTGATCAGGCCCTCAAGATTTGCAAACGGACCGATGATATTGGGTTCCGCGTCGCGTGTGCCATCTGCCCTTGGTGAGGAGGGACCAGGATTGAAGTCAAGCCCAAATTTCTTATTGTTTAGCTTCGCAGACTGTTGAGCAAACTGAAAGTTGCGTTTGAAGAGATTGTCGTCATGACACCAGAGAAGTGATGACAGATGTGCATCATCAAGCTGAGGTCCTCGGACCATGCATGGGTAGAAGCCTTGAACAATGGCTTCATCTCTGGTTCTGGGTACAAGGTTCTTGTATAAGATATCCCCCCATGGACTCTTGATTGCATTCTTTTCAGCATACTCCAGGGTGACGAAGCGGTATTTGAACCACTGTTCTGCCCAATAGCGTCGAATCCATTGGATTCGGGTTTTGCGCTGCCCATAGCTCTCTTCTGGATCTGTTTTGTATATTTCTGCCAAGTCTTCAGGCAGATCCTTGGAAGTTCCGTCACGTCTCTGTCTGCCCCCCTTCCTTGCTGCTGTTTCTAAAGCCATGAATCTTAACTTGGAAGGCTTCAAGATGTTCAAAGTCTTCAAAGGCTTCCTTTTGCTTGACCAACAAGAACTGGCTTCAGGAGAGTTGATGTGATGCTGCAAGTACTCTGCAAATGAATGCAGACTATGAGAACCAAAGGATTCTCCCACGGACATGTACCTGTGACAGCATTAAGGTGCAAGGGAAGGGGAAGAGGTCATATGCATTCTCAGAAGATTTCGAAGATAAATCGGTTTAGAAGACATTGACCTCATTGTGCGAAGACATTCACTTATAGATAAGAAGTTGGTTCCAGATTTGTACGAACCCATAGATCAGTACAAGTGAGGAATCTAACTACTTTATGAAGCACAAGTGAATATACTAGGCATGTTATGAGATGCAGACTGAGAGAGATGTAACTTGTGAGAGCAGAAACTTCTTATGGTTGAAAGTGACAGAACCAAGAGATCAAAAGAGGCTGTAAAAAGAAGTTTTATTTACCACACTGGAACTGCTAGACGGAAGGAAGTTGATGCCGAGCAGTTCAGTCCTCCATGCCCTAACTTGGCGACGGAAAACACCTACGGCGACGGCGGAGAGGACGATGTCCGCGGTCGGCGTGAGGACGGCGTTGGAGAGGTTGCGGCAGCGAAGCGCTTCGTCTCCGGCGTCGTCGAGTGCTAGCGGTGGCGCTAGGGTTCGTGCGAGGATGGAAGGAGATAATGACTGCAGTAAGTGTGAATTTATAGACTCAGAGGCGGCACTGTGCTATTACGCAGGTGCCCCTGGCGGTTCGCATTTGAGGCACGCGTGGCCAGTTAGCGGAAGTTTGGGGTTTGTTCCACGTCCTACGCACGCCTAAATTGTCGGGCGGTCGTTCCTGCTTCTACGGATCTTATGTGGAGGAATGAGCATTAAAAACGGACTTTTATGGTTGTCTCTATGTCTTCAGCTGACAAGGACATAGTGAAGACATTCGACAGTTTCAACAGAATGCATATGACTTGGAGAGATAGAGTTTGAGATAGAAAGCATAGAGAGGTTAGGGTCCGATCACATTCACTTAGTTCAAAAGATTCAACCAAGAAAACATAGCTATAAGTGAATGCTGTAGAGGACAGAACACTTAGAGCATATATATATATATATATAATCATCGTAGTGAAGATAATCATGAAGACATGTTAAGTTCGAAGCCAAACTAATGTGAAGATATTGCAAGGTAACGCCATGAGTTAAACACTTCAAAATGGAATGTTTGGTGGTGGCGTTACCCACCGTATAGGAAGTATTAGACCCAGACACGGCGCACAATTATTGTGGCGCTCCGAAGTCAAATTCCACATTAATGTATTCACACTTAGAATGTATGTCTTCATTGATTGAAGATATACTTTACTTTGTGCGTTGCACATCTAAGTCATCAATATGCATAAGTGTTAGGATGTGTGCCTGATCACAGGACATTTGAGGATTCCAAGATATTTAGCTCACACCGTAACTTGCAAAACCTCTTCTCATCCAAGGGCTTGGTGAAGATATCTGCCAATTGCTCTTCAGTGTTGACGTGTATGATATCAATGTCTTCCTTCACAACATGATCTCTGAGAAAGTGATGGCGAATTTCAATGTGCTTTGTCTTCGAGTGCTGAACTGGGTTGTTGGCAATCTTGATGGCGCTTTCGTTGTCGCAGTAAAGTGGCACTTGCTTCAGATGAATGCCATAATCCTTGAGTGTTTGCTTCATCCACAGAAGCTGAGCGCAGCAAGATCCAGCAGCAATGTATTCAGATTCAGCAGTGGAGAGAGATACACAGTTCTGCTTCTTTGAAGACCAACATACAAGTGATCGTCCCAGAAAGTGACATGTGCCTGATGTGGACTTGCGATCAACTTTGTCACCAGCATAATTAGCATTCGAAAATCCAACCAAATCAAACTCTGAGCCCTTTGGATACCATAATCCTAGAGTTGAGGTGTGAGCCAAATATCGAAGAATTCGCTTCACAGCTAAGTGATGCGACTCCTTTGGTGCCGCTTGAAATCGAGCACACATGCAAACACTAAGCATGACATCTGGCCTAGATGCACATAAATAAAGCAAAGACCCAATCATGGAGCGGTATACCTTTTGATCGAACTCTTTACCATTGTCGTCAGGACCTAGATGATGTTTGGCTGGCATTGGTGTTGTGAAGCCTTTGCAGTCTTGCATACCGAACTTCTTCAGGCAATCATTGAGATACTTCTCTTGAGATATGAAGATGCCATTGCACTGTTGTCGGATTTGAAGACCAAGAAAGAACTTCAGCTCCCCCATCATGGACATCTGATATTGCTCTTGCATCATATATCCAAACTCTTCACTGTACTTCCGATTGGTGCAGCCGAAGATAATGTCATCCACATATATTTGGCACACAAACAGTTCACCATCGTATGTCTTCGTGAAAAGAGTGGGATCCAGGGAACCAGGTATGAAGCCTTTGCTCTTCAGAAAGTACTTGAGTGTATCATACCAGGCCCTAGGGGCTTGTTTGAGGCCATACAGTGCCTTGTTGAGCTTGTATACCATATCAGGATGTTTTGGATTTTCAAAACTAGGTGGTTGTGCAACATACACTTCTTCTTCAATCTTGCCATTGAGAAAGGCACTTTTCACATCCATTTGATATAGAAGTATGTTATGATGATTTGCATAGGCCAGCAATATGCGTATGGCTTCAAGCCTAGCCACAGGAGCAGAAGTTTCATCGAAGTCAATGCCCTCTACTTGAGTATATCCTTGAGCAACGAGACGAGCTTTGTTTCTGACAACTTGACCATGCTCATCTTGCTTGTTGCGGTATATCCATTTGGTGCCTATTATGTTGTGCTTCCGTGGATCGGGACGCTTAACCAGTTCCCATACATTATTCAGCTCAAACTGTTGAAGCTCTTCTTGCATAGCTTGAATCCATTCAGGTTCCATGAAGGCTTCTTCAACTTTCTTGGGTTCTGATATTGAGACGAATGCGAAATGCCCACAGAAGTTTGCTAGCTGAGTTGCCCTTGAACGAGTGAGTGGACCAGGTGCATTGATGCTGTCAAGTATTCTGTCAATCTGCACTTCATTTGCAACACGAGGATGTATAGGGCGAAGACTTTGCTTTTGCTGATCTGCATTGTTGTTTGGAGAAATGTCTTCATGCTGAGCATTGTCTTCATGTTGATCAGGTGCTGAGATGATGAGTTCTTCTTCAGGATGAGCTTCAAAAGGCATAATCTCTCCAGTTCCCATAAGCTTGATTGATTCACTAGCTGGGACTTCATCTAGCACATTTGGCAGTTGCTCTCTTTGTGAACCATTTGTTTCATCAAACCGCACATCCACTGTTTCGACTACTTTGTAATGGAAGAGATTGAAGACTCTGTAGGAGTGTGAATCCTTTCCATATCCAAGCATAAAGCCCTCATGTGCTTTTGGTGCAAACTTTGAGGTGTGATGTGGGTCCTTGATCCAGCACTTTGCGCCAAATACTCTGAAGTAACTGACATTTGGCTTCTTGCCAGTTAGGAGTTCATAAGATGTCTTGTTCAGAAGCTTGTGAAGATAAACACGATTGATTGTATGGCATGCAGTATCAATGGCTTCAGTCCAGAATTTTCTTGGAGTCTTGTATTCATCTAGCATTGTTCTGGCCATTTGAATGAGTGTTCTGTTCTTGCGTTCGACGATGCCATTCTGCTGTGGCGTGTACGGAGCTGAGAATTCATGTGTGATGCCCAAGGTATCAAGATATGTATCAAGGCCAGTGTTCTTGAATTCAGTGCCATTGTCACTTCTAATGTGCTTTATCTTGGCGCCAAAATTGTTCATAGCTCGATTGGCGAAGCGTCTGAAGACATCCTGCACTTCAGTCTTGTAAAGGATTATGTGTACCCAAGTATATCTAGAGTAATCATCAACAATGACGAAGCCATAGAGGCAAGCAGTAGTAGTAAAAGTTGAGTAGTGAGTGGGACCGAAAAGATCCATGTGGAGCAGTTCGAAGGGTTGTGTAGTAGTCATGATTGTCTTCGAAGGATGTTTTGCCCTTGTCATCTTCCCTGCTTCACAGGCACCGCATAAATGATCTTTCTTGAACTTGACGCCCTCGATGCCTATGACATGCTTCTTCTTCGCAAGGGTGTGGAGGTTCCTCATGCCAGCATGCCCAAGCCTCCGATGCCAAAGCCAGCATTCTGAAGCTTTTGCAAGAAGGCATACCGCAAGTTGTGGTCCTGCTGAGAAATCTACCACGTACAAATCACCTTTCCGATACCTTTCAAACACTAGAGATTTGTCAGATTCCATTAGCACCAGGCAGCGATATTTTCCAAACATTACAATCATATTCAGATCGCAAAGCATTGAGACAGACATTAAGTTGAAGCCAAGGGATTCAACAAGCATGACTTTATCCATGTGTTGATCCTTTGAGATTGCAACTCTACCTAGACCCAATACCTTACTTTTACCAGTGTCAGCAAATGTGATGTGGCTCTTGTCGGATGGACGTAATGTTGAGTCCATAAGAAGGCTTCTTCTGCCAGTCATGTGATTTGTACACCCACTGTCAATAATCCATTCTGAAGATTTTGAAGTCGCTGGTGTCGTACCCTATAGTGCAGTTAGGGGGATAGGCTTCACGAAGAGAATTGTGAAGCATAAACATTTGATGAACCAGTGGGTTACGAAAACTTAGATCCAGATTAGGACTAATAGGGAGAGTAGCATGCGATTCAGGAGCGAAGTACATAATGATGCCATTCGGGCATTTTATCTTGCACCATACAAGATTTTTAAGGTCCCCAGCAATAGCATCAGAAGATTTTGTTTTTCTGCTGGAGACCTTTCCCTGCAAAAGAGAGTTAAGCTTTCTTAACCACCCACATCTTCAAGGGTGGCTTAGAAGCAATAAGTCTAAGTGCAGCATCTGAGAACTTTGGCTTTGGAGCCCTAGAAAACAGTCTAGCAGGGGGACAATAGTAATCATAAGAATAGGCAGAATAGTTCTTATTCATATGAACATGGCGGTTTGATGAACCGTTCTCATTTTCATATGCCTGATTATGGTTTCCCTGCAAAACATTTGCGTTAGTGCGACTCTGGTGAGTCCTCTGTCTGTATGAAGCCTTTGGACCATATGAAGCCTTTGGTCTGAGGTTTGTCTTCTTCAAGTGAGGTGTCAAGAAGACATTCACAGGAAGATTTTCCAGACATGTTTTCGGAACCCAGATCTTCTTCAAAGGCGGTCCATTCCTGCAGTTAGTACCAATGTACCTGGCAAATACTTCACCATTCTGACTCTTAAACAGTTTGTAGTTTGCATCAAAGGATTCATCAATGATAATGGGGTTAGCACAAGTGAAGCCAGATAGATTGGATGGATCTGCTGAGGATTCCTTTGCAGCAACCCATGTGGTTTTGGGGTACTGCTCAGGTTTCCAGTAAGAGCCATCTGCATTAATTTTCCTCACGAACCCAACACCCTCTTTCCTAGGGTTTCGGTTCAGAATCTGCTTCTTAAGGACATCACATAGTGTCTGATGCCCTTTCAGACTTTTGTACATCCCTGTTTCAAGCAATGTCTTCAACCTAGCATTCTCATCAGCAATAGCAGTGGTACCCTCAGCAGAGGGGTTAGTTACCACGTCAACAGTTGAAGATATTGCAACAGCAGTAGCAGTGGAACATTCAGCAACAGAATTAGCATTATCACGCTCAATGCATTTAAGACATGGTGGTTCAAATCCTTCCTGAGCGGAACTGATCTGTTCGGCTCGAAGTGACTCATTTTCCTTTTGAAGATCTTCATGATCCACTCTCAACTTCTCAAGATCTTGCTTCTTTTGAAGATAATCATAGGAAAGCTTTTCATGAGTAGTTGAGAGAGTCTCAAGACGATCTTCAAGTTCCTGATACTTAACGTGAAGATTTTTTATGTCTTCAATTAAGGATTCAGAACGAGTCATTTCAGCACCCAACAGATCATCGCTTCTGTCTAACAGTTTTTGAATATGTTCCATAGCTTTCTGTTGTTCAGTTGCAATTTTAGCAAGTGTTTTGTAGCTAGGTTTTGAATCACATTCAGAGTCATCATCACTAGATGTTTCATAGCGAGTAGTGCATGTGTTTACCTTGGCACCGCGTGCCATGAAGCAGTAGGTAGGAGTGGAGTCGTTCTTGTCATTTGCGTCGGTGTCGGTGATGCAGTCATTGTCTTCAGTATTGAAGATGGACTTGGCGACGTATGCTGTAGCCAGACTCGCAATGCCAGAATCAGACTCCTCCTCAGACTCCACCTCTGCCTCCTCAGATGCGGACTCCTCCTCTGAATCCATCTCCTTTCCAACAAACGCACGTGCCTTGCCAGATGAGCTCTTCTTGTGTGATGAAGACTTTGATGAAGACTTGGAAGAAGACTTTGAGTATTTCTTCTTCTTCTTGTTGTCAGAATCATATTCCTTGCTCTTCTTCTTCCTTCTGTTCTCATTGTCCCACTGAGGACACTCAGAGATGAAGTGTCCAGTTTTCTTGCACTTGTGACATGTTTTCTTCTTGTAGTCATGAGCAGAAGCTTCATCATTCCTTGAGCTTGATCATGAAGATTTTCTGAAGCCTTTCTTCTTGGTGAATTTTTGGAACTTCTTCACTAGCATTGCAAGTTCTCTTCCAATGTCTTCAGGATCATCAGAACTGCAGTCAGATTCTTCTTCAGATGAGGAGACAGCTTTTGCCTTCAAGACGCGAGTTCGCCCATAGTTTGGACCGTAGATATCACTTTTCTCAGAAAGCTGAAACTCATGTGTGTTGAGCCTCTCAAGTATGTCAAACGGATCGAGTGTCTTGAAATCAGGACGTTCTTGAATCATCAGGGCCAGGATGTCAAACGAACTATCAAGTGATCTCAGCAGCGTCTTGACGATTTCATGTTTGGTGATTTCAGTGGCGCCGAGGGCTTGAAGCTCATTTGTGATGTCAGTGAGTCTATCAAATGTGTGCTGGACATTCTCATTGTCATTTCGCTTGAAGCGGTTGAAGAGATTGCGAAGGACACTGATTCGTTGATCTCTCTGGGTTGAGATGCCTTCATTGACTTTGGATAGCCAGTCCCAGACCAGTTTGGATGTCTTCAAGGCACTCACACGGCCATACTGTCCTTTGGTCAGATGACCACAGATGATGTTCTTGGTAGTAGAGTCTAGTTGAACGAATTTCTTGACATAGCAGCAGTGACACCTTCTCCAGCCTTGGGAATGCCGTTCTCGACGACATACCATAGGTCGACGTCAATGGCTTCAAGATGCATGCGCATCTTATTCTTCCAGTAGGGATATTCAGTTCCATCGAAGACGGGGCACGCAGCGGAGACTTTGATTATCCCTGCAGTCGACATAGCTAAAACTCCAGGTGGTTAAACCGAATCACACAGAACAAGGGAGCACCTCGCTCTGATACCAATTGAAAGTGCGTTATATCGACTAGAGGGGGGGTGAATAGGCGATTTTTATGTAAGTCTTCAAAACTTGGGAGTTATGAAGACAAACAGTGAAGATTATGCCTATTACTATGCAGCGGAAGTTAGATTACACAAGGCAATCCATGGTCAAGTATTCAATATAGTGAAAGCACAGTGACAAACAGCTTCAGTGTAATAAGGATCAGGTGGGAAGAAGTTATGAAGCCAAACAACTCATACTGTCACGTTGTGAAGACAAAAGATAGAGCAAGCATGCAATGGCTTCACAATGAATAACAGTAAGTCAAAGGAAGTGAAGATGAAACCAGTGACACGTTGAAGAAAATGATTTGTTGGACCAGTTCCAGTTGCTGTGACAACTGTACGTCTGGTTGGAGCGGCTAGGTATTTAAACCAAAGGACACACAGTCCCGGACACCCAGTCCTGAACACGCAGCTCAGGACACCCAGTCCTCACCGTTTTCTCCTTGAGCTAAGGTCACACAGACCTTGCCCAATCACTCTGGTAAGTCTTCAAGGTAGACTCCCAAAACTTCACAGACTTCGTTCACCGGCAATCCAGAATTTCTCTTGGATGCTCAGAACGCGACGCCTAACCGTCTGGAGGATGCACAGTCCTCAAGTGTAATAAGTCTTCAGATCACTCAGACACGAAGACTTAAGTGATGCCCAATTTACTCTGGCACTGGGTGGTTAGGGCTTTTCTCCTCACTAGGAATTTTCTCTCAAAGGCTTCGAGGTGGGTTGCTCTCAAACGACAAAAGCCGTGCACTGAAATCTGAGCAGCCAACCGTTTATGGTTGTGGGGGTGGGCTATTTATAGCCGCTTGGCAACCCGACCTGATTTGTCCGAAATGACCCTGGGTCACTAAGGAACTGACACGTGTCTCAACGGTCAGATTTCGAACTCTCATGGCAACTTTACTTGGGCTACAAGCAAAGCTGACTTGTCCGGCTCTGGACAAGATTTGCTCTCATTGTCTTCACTCGAAGACATAGGTTTTGATTTAGGCATCACTTAAGTCATTCTGACTTGTTCTCCTGGACCCCACTTAACAGTACGGTGGTTCCTATGACTCAACAAAATAAAAGGAACTACGAAAGATCTAAGTCTTCGAGCTCCATAGGCTTCATAACGTGTCTTCTTTTGTCATAGTCTTCAATGTGAATATCTTCATATACCACCTTTGTCTTCAATGTCTTCATACATTTTTAGGGGTCATCTCTGGTAGTAAACCGAATCAATGAGGGACTTCTACCTGTGTTTTCTTGCAATTCTCACAAACACATTAGTCCCTCAACTAGGTTTGTCGTCAATACTCCAAAACCAACTAGGGGTGGCACTAGATGCACTTACACGTGCCCCTTATGCTGCAAGGCACGGCGCGGACCTGGCTTAACAGCCTCAAGCCTCTCAGCATTAACAGCTGGCTAGATTTCACCGAAGCTTTCGTTCGCAACTTCACCAGCACCTACAAGCGGGCTCCCAAGCCCAGGCAGCTCTCCCTGTGCGTACAGGGCCCAACCGAGTCCACTCGCGATTACCTCATGCGTTGGGCCGAGCTCCGCAATTCTTGCGAAGGGGTGCACGAGGTGCAAGCCATCGAGTACTTCACTGCCGGGTGCCGAGAAGGTACCCTCCTCAAGCACAAGCTCCTCTGCGACGAGCCGACTACCCTCGATGAGCTTCTGGACATAGCCGACAAATACGCCACCGCCGACTCTTCGATGAAGACCGAGCTCCGGGTAGACGCGTCCGGGAAAGTGCTCAACCCGGCGCCCAAGACGCCGGCTGGGGATTCCGGCCGACGCCCACACTCGAACGATCACAAGCGCAAGGGCCCTGCGCCGCCTCCCGCCAGTCGGCAGGTGGCTACGGTCGAAGACACGCCGCCTGAAGGGTGGCCCGCGCCCAAGAAGCCCAAGGGCGGGCGGCCGGCTTGGCAGCCGGCTTTCTCCTACGAGCAAACTCTTGACGCCCCGTGCAAGTTCCATAGCAGCGCGAAGCCGTCCAACCACACAACCCAGAAGTGCCATTGGCCCACCCGAATCTCCAAAGGCGATGGGCTCGCGCCGCCTCCGCCTGCCGGCCCGCCGCCTCCGGCCGCTCGGCCCGCAGTCGGAGCCGTGCACGACGAGTTCCCCGACGAGCAAGCAACCTACATCGTCTTTACAAGCCAGCTCGAAGACCGGCGCGGCAAACGCCGAGAGCACCAGGAAGTCAGCGTGGTCGCTGCCAACCCTGCTGGACACATGCATTGGTCAGAGAAACCCATCAGCTGGAGCCGGGCCGACCACCCAGAGGTGATGCCGTCTCCCGGCTCTTATGCTTTGGTCCTGGAAGCCACCCTCGCGACGGACAGACGCGCCGCCCGCTTCTCCCGCGTGCTGATAGACGGCGGCAGCAGCATCAACATCCTGTACCGTGATACCCTGGAGAAGCTAAATGTCAGGACAAAGCAGCTCGTGCCAACCCGGACAGTGTTTCATGGCATCGTACCCGGCCTGTCCCGCGTCCCCATTGGCAAGATCAAGATTGATGTACTCTTTGGGGACATGGAGCATTTCCGCCGGGAAGCGATTTGGTTTGAAGTGGTGGACCTGGAGAGCCCCTACCATGCATTGCTTGGCCGACCTGCCTTGGCCAGTTTCATGGCAGTTCCCCACTATGCATACCTCAAGATGAAGATACCGAGTTCCAAGGGCGTCATCACCATAGCCGGCGATTACAAGAAGTCTTCCGAGTGTGCTGCAGCTAGCAGCCAGCTGGCCGAGTCCCTTGTGATCGCCGAAGAGAAGAAGATGTTGGACCGGGTCGTGGCCATGGCCAGCAAGCAGCCGAACCAGACCCCTGACTCCAAGGAGTATGATGCCCAAGGATCTTTCCAGCCGGCCAAGCAAACCAAGAAGATACCCCTTGACCCCGAGCACCCCGAGAGGTTCGTCGTCATCGGGGCAGGCCTGAACAGCAAATAGGAAGGCGAGCTCGCCAATTTCCTCCGTGAGAATCGGGACATCTTTGCATGGTCCCCCAAGGACATGCCGGGTGTTCCGAAGGATTTTGCCGAGCACAAACTACACGTCCGAGAGGACGCGAAGCCGGTCAAGCAGCCGCTCCGCCGACTATCAGAGGAAAAGAGAAGGATTGTAGGGGAGGAGATAGCCCGGCTTCTGGCAGCCGGCTTCATTATGGAAGTCTTCTTTCCAGAGTGGCTTGCCAACCCGGTCCTCGTGCTGAAGAAGAATAACAAGTGGCGCATGTGTATAGACTACACCAGCCTCAACAAGGCCTGCCCTAAAGATCCCTTCACCCTGCCAAGGATTGACCAAGTGATAGACTCCACGGCCGGATGCGAGCTGTTGAGTTTCTTGGATGCTTACTCAGGATACCACCAGATAAAGCTAGATCCGGCCGACCGCCTGAAGACCGCCTTCATCACGCCATTTGGAGCCTTCTGCTACCTGACTATGACATTCGGCTTAAGAAATGCCGATGCCACTTTTCAGCGTTGCATGCAGAAGTGCCTCCTCAAGCAACTCGGCAGAAACGCTCACGTCTATGTGGACGACATCGTGGTGAAGACGGAGAAGCGCGGCACCTTGCTGGAAGACCTCAAAGAAACATTTGAAAACCTGCGCCGTTTCCAAATCAAGCTCAACCTCGAGAAATGCGTGTTCGGAGTGCCAGCCGGCCAGCTCCTAGGCTTCCTGGTCTCCGAACGCGGCATCGAATGCAACCCAGTAAAGATCAAGGCCATCGAGAGAATGGCGATCCCCACCAAGCTGCGAGAAATCCAGAAGTTCACCGGATGTTTGGCCTCCCTGAACTGCTTCATCAGCCGGCTTGGAGAGAAAGCTCTCCCCCTCTACCGCCTCATGAAGAAGAGCGCTCACTTCGAGTGGAACGATCAGGCCGACCAAGCTTTTCACGAGCTGAAAAAGATGCTGGCCACACCGCCTGTCCTGGCGGCGCCGACTGAGAAAGAGCCCATGCTCCTTTACATTGCCGCAACCAGCCGGGTGGTCAGCACCGTCATCGTAGTCCAACGCCCAGAAGAAGGCCGAGCCCAGCCGGTCCAGAGGCTGGTGTATTATTTGAGCGAGGTGCTGTCCGCCTTAAAGCAGAACTACCCGCACTACCAGAAGATGTAATACGGCGTGTACTTCACCGCCAAGAAGCTGAAGCCCTACTTTCAAGAGCATCCCATCACGGTCGTATGCACTGCCCCGCTGGCCGAGATCATAGGCAGCCGGGATGCATCCGGCCGGGTGGTGAAATGGGCCATTGAACTGGCCCCTTACACGATCTTCTATCAGCCCCGCACCGCCATCAAGTCCCAAGCACTGGCCGACTTCCTCGTCGACTGGGCCAAGACCCAGTACCTGCCGCCGGCTCCCGACTCCACCCATTGGCGCATGCACTTTGACGGGTCCAAGATGCGCACCGGCTTGGGAGCTGGCGTCGTCCTTACCTCCCCCAAAGGTGACAAGCTCAGATACACGCTGCAGATCCACTTCGCCGCCTCCAACAACGTAGCCGAGTACGAGGCACTCATACACGGGCTCCGGCTTGCCAAGGAACTCAGCATCCGCCGGATCCTATGTTATGGCGACTCGGACTTGGTGGTTCAGCAATCATCCGGCGACTGGGAGGCCAAGGACGCAAATATGGCAAGCTACCGCTTCCTGGTTCAGCAACTCAGCGGATACTTTGAAGGATGCGAGTTCCTCCACGTACCGCGAGCCGACAACGAGCCAGCCGATGCCCTGGCTCGAATAGGCTCCACTCGGCAAGCAATACCAACCGGCGTCGCTCTACAATGCCTCCTCAAGCCATCCATCAAGCCGTCTCCAGAATCCGACTCCATCTTCGTGCCGCCTGACCCCGATGCGGCCGGGTCCGGCTCGAAGAACCAAGCAGGTGACCCCGGGACTTCAGTAGTCGGCCCGGGGACTTCGGCAGTCGGCCCGGGGACTTCGGCAACTGGCTCGGGGACTGCCGCGCCCGGCTCGGGGGCTGCGGCAGCCGGCCCGGGGACTGCACCAACACAAAACACGGCGGCCGACTCCAGCGCTTCATCACCCAGCCCGCCCACCCTGGTGGCAGTAGCCACATTGGCAGCAGGAGAAGTCACGGCTCCGTCATGGGCTCAGTCCATCCTCAACTTCCTAGTAAACCAAGATCTGCCGGCTGACGAAACAGAGGCAAGACAAGTCCAACATCGAGCCGGAGCATACACGATCGTCAACAGAGAACTCGTCAAGCGCAGTGTCACTGGAGTCCTCCAGCGATGCGTCGAGCAAGAGAAGGGCATTGCAATCCTCAGAGACATTCACCAAGGAGAATGTGGCCACCATGCGGCCTCGAGATCACTCGTCACCAAAGCTTTCCGCCATGGTTTCTTCTGGTCGACTGCTTTGGATGACGCCAAAGAATTAGTTAAATATTGCAAAGGCTGCGAACTGTTCAGCTCCAAGCAACACGTGCCGGCTTCGGCACTCAAGACCATTCCCCTCACCTGGCCCTTCGCCATTTGGGGACTGGACATGGTGGGCCCATGCAAGACGGCGCGCGGCGGCATGACACATTTGCTCGTCGCTGTGGACAAATTCACCAAGTGGATCGAGGCAAAGCCGATCAAGAAGCTGAATGGGCCGACTGCGGTGACATTCATCGCAAACATAACAACTCGGTATGGCGTGCCACACAGCATCATCACCGACAACGGCACGAATTTTGCCAAAGGAGCCTTGGCACGATTCTGCGTGGCGCAAGGTATCCGGCTGGACCTAGCGTCCGTCGCCCACCCGCAGTCAAACGGCCAGGTCGAGCGAGCCAACGGCCTCATCCTCTCCAGCATCAAACCCTGCCTGGTCATGCCACTGGAGCGTTCAGCCGGCTGTTGGCTCGATGAGCTGCCGGCTGTCCTCTAGAGCCTACGCACCACCCCAAAAAAATCAACCGGCTTCACTCCTTTCTTCCTCGTGTACGGCGCTGAGGCGATCATCCCAACCGACATCGAGTTCGACTCGCCCCGGGTAACCATGTACACGGAGGCGGAGGCCGAGGAAGCGCGAGAAGACGGCGTCGACCTGCTGGAAGAAGGCCGGCTGTTAGCCCTCAGCCGGTCTGCCATCTACCAGCAGGGTTTGCGCCGCTACCACAGTCGGAAGGTCAGGCCAAGATCTTTCCAAGAGGGCAACCTTGTGCTCCGGCTGATCCAGCGAACAGCCGGCCAACACAAGCTCTCGGCCCCTTGGGAGGGCCCCTTCGTCATCAGCAGAGCTCTAGGCAATGACTCCTACTACCTAATCAACGCGCAGAAGCCCAAGGCACGCAAGAGAGACGACTCCGGCAAGGAGTCGGAACGACCATGGAACGCCAACCTCCTTCAAAGATTTTACAGTTGAAATGCAGTATGTATCACGCTAACTTTTGTACTAAGTACGAGACAATAGGCCCCCCGAGGACGGCTTGGGGATTGCCATCTTTTATCTATGAATGAAAAGTATCATGCGTATGACCTTGTCTTTTCGTCTATTCATTCCGTCCGGCACCGGGTTCGACTAGTCGGCCCGGGGACTGGCCGAATGGAGTTATATTAGAAGTCCTACCCGCGGTCAGACAAGTAGTGTGCCGACACCCAGGCTGAGCTCTTGCCAAAGTCGCCGTTCGAAGAACCGGCTGTTCGGCTGGCAAGAGTCAAAAGCCGGAAAGGATGCGCACACGAAAAATGGCTAGGGACCAACAGACTAATATAACAAAAGCCGGTTTGCCGCCTACCGCCGACCGACTACCAGAGTAGCCGGCCGGCCGGTTTCCATTCACTTCACTTCAATCCAAGAAAGCTCGAGTACTTGCCTCCCCAGAAAGGGAAGGCGGCAAAGGAAAAAAGCCTAAGGATAAAAAGTGTACTCGAATGGAAACCAAACATGCACATAATAATATTTACATAAAGGACCTCTAAGAGGCCAGCATCCAACATAGTTTGATACACCCCCAGTGGGTGGAACTGCGAAAGCTTAAAGATTGTCCAAAAGACAACGAGCAGGAAAAATAAGGACGGCAGGTCAAGCTGGCGGAGCGGCTGACGAGCTGGGCTGGTCGGTGGAGACGGTTGTGCCGGCTGAAGGAGCGGCCGGCTGGCGAACTTCGGCTTGATCACCGCCTCCCGCAGAGGGCGCGCTTTCGCGCGCATCATTGCTGGAGGCACGGTCAACTTGAGGTCGGCCGGTTGTTCCACTAGCCGGCTCGACGTCTTCACCGTCCTCTTCCTCGTCATCCTCGCCCTCGTCGCTGGAGGCGATCTCCTCGGCCGAGTCCTCACCCACCGCCGGGTTCAGCCCGAACCACTCCTCCGGCTGGGCGACGCCATCATCATTAACTTCAGGCGCGAAGACACTGATGTCGGTGCACTCGGCGATCGTCGAGGCACGCTGGGCAATAGCCGGCCGCACTTCCTCCAGCTCCGCGTCGGCCTCCAGCCGCCAAGTGCGCAGCTGGTCCAGGTTCAGTCCTGGGTACCAAGCACAAACGAACTCCAACGCCCAGCCGGCTCCAAGACGGTCCGCCGACGCCTTCCAAGCTTCGAAACGGCCGACTGCGACCTCCAGCCAGTCGGCGGTCCGGCTTGGGGTGCGGGGGATCGTCTCGCCGGGCCAGAGGGCGGCCAGCACCTGCGCCCCGGCACGTTGAAGCCGGCGGAGCATCCGGTGAGCCGGCTGCAGCCGCGCTTGGACGGCCAAGAGCTGCTCCTCCAACGTCCGGTTTGCGTCCAGCGCGATGTTGACTCCCGCCTGACGGCGCGCCTCGTGATGAGCCTCGATGGTTTGGGCGGCAAGGGCGGAGTGGCCGGGAAAGTAATCTGCACAAGAAAACGGGCGGCAGCACAAGTCAGGTCAAAACCCCAGGCGGCTAGCAGGCAGAAGAAGGGCGAGAAAGGCGGCTTACCATCGATCAAATCCTCGATGCGGCCAAAGCCTTCATCCAGCGCCTGACGAGTCTCAGCCCAGCTCACCGCCTCGGTCTCAAACTCCGCCTTCAGGGCGGCCTCGCTGTCCTGCGCTTTCTGCAGCGCCGCCTTGTGGCTCTCCTCCTGGTCGGCCAGCTTCTTGGCCAGGCGGTCGCGCTCCTGGACCAAGGCGGCGTACTCAGCGTCCCTGGTGCGAAGGGTGGTCTGTGCCTCGCCGAGCTCCCTCCTCAAGTCGGCGTTGGCCCCTGCAAGAACAAAAGACAAAGAGAAAAAACCAATAAGGGAAAGGTCGTCAAGGAAGATCCGACCCGACTGCTTAGCAGTCGGCCCGAATCTCGGGGACTACACCCAGTGGGTGCGCTGACGCGCCCCCACAGGAAACAGACAAGAGCGAGCACTTACTTCGACTGTTGGCCAGGTCGTCGATCTTCCGACCCAACTCCTGAGCCTGGGAGTTGAAGGTGGTAGCGCGAGAATTATGATATTCCTGGAAGTTGAGATAGAAAGCAAAGATAAGATGGTCGTTAAGAAAGATCCGACCCGACTGCTCAAGCAATCGGCCCGAATCTCGGGGACTACACCCAGTGGGTGCGCTGACGCGCCCCCACAGAAGAAATCAAGAAACCAGAGCAGTCAAGAGCAAAAAACTTACCCGGATGGCGGCCCGCGTCGACAGGAACTCCTGGGTATATTGCTGCAGAAGGGTGGCCTGAGCTTGAAGCCGGCTCCGGACTTCTTGGGCCGCCACATTCAGCTCGCCAGTCCCCCCGCTGGGAGTCCACCCGGACGTGGCGGAGCTGGCCGCCTCCAAAGCCTCCGCCGACTGGCCGGCGCCCGCGGCTTGGCGCGACTCCGGCGGAGCGGCGTTCCCCCCTGCACGCTGATGCGCCACCGGCTGTATCTCGAGGCCGGCTCCGGCCTCAGGTACGCCCCTGGCCGGCTCCTCTGGCACCGCCGACGACTAGCCGCCTTGGCCCGTTCTATTTGGCGCTGCCGGCGGCGTCCTCCCCGCGAAGACCTCGAAGAGCTCCTCCCTTTGCACCGACGGCGGGTCTTGGATGATCTCCTCCGCCAGGGGCAATGGGGTGTCCGGGGCCACGGTTCAGAGGGGGATGGCAAGAAGCGGAGGCTGGTTGCGCGAGCCCTCCGCCTCCGTCTCCACGGTCGCCCGCTCCGCCTGGGCCTTGGCTGCCGCGTCGGCCCGCTCCTTCGCCGCCTGAGCGGCCGTCCGCTCCGCCACCTCCCTCTCTTCCCGCGCCTCACGAGTGTTCCGCTCTGTGGCTTCCATGAGGTCGGCGCGGGGATCCACACGACGGGGGCCTGAAGACCCTCCAATCGGCCCGACCACGGAGCCGCCTGGCCCCGCTCAAGGGAAAGCGGCGCCCTATTCAGAAAACGGAGAAAGGTCAGGAAGAATGTTCGAGCAGAAGAAAACAATAAAAACATGCATACAAGCAATTGATGACTTATGCCGAGACCGCCTGAGGCTGCTTCACCGCCTTCCGGAAGTGGGCCGCCTTCGCGGCCGCCTCGTCTCGTTTCGTCGCTGCGGCGGAGGCTTTGGACTTCTTCGGCTGACTGCCGAAGAGGGTTGACGCAGCCCGGCGCTTCTGTGTGCCGCCGCCGGCAGCCGGCGCGGCGGACGAGCCCGCGCTTTGGCGGTCGGCCGCCGGCTGGCGACACGGGACTTCTTCGGCTTCAGCGTCATCCGGCCAGTCCTCGAAGCTGGCGAAGAGCCCAGTGCCTCCGAGCTCGGCGTTGTCCCCCACGACGGCGTCTTCCATGGCGGCCGCCCCCAAGTCCGGGTCGTCAACATCGTCCACCGTGCGGTCGGGGGTGTACTGACGTTCAATCCCTACCGCCCCGGCCGGCGGCGGAAGATGAGGGTTCTACAAAAAGGAACTGACTGATCAGAAGCCGGCAGTCATGAAGCCGGCTGACGACGAAAAGAAGATAGAGAGAGAATCTTACCACGGGCGGAGGATTGGCGCGAGAATACGGCGCCTTGCCGTATTGCCAGTCCCCGGTGAGCTTGCAGTTGGCGATGTAATTAACCATGAGCACCACCTCCGCATGGGGCATTTCCCATGTGCTCAGCCGGCTTGGGTCGAAGGGGCCGCTCATCTGACACATCATATGGGGCCGGCTTTGGAGGGGAAGAATCCGGTGCTCCACGAAGGCGGCCACCAAGTCGGCTCCGCGCAAGCCTTCCAACTGGATCATCACCCGGAGCCGGGAGACGGCGGCGTTCCCGGCCTGAGAAAGGGACCTGGACCGGAAGCTCCAAGACGGCTGCCTCCCAGCCGGCGGGCCGGCTACGTAAGCCGGCAAGTTGACATGGTCTCCTTGCGGGGCGACGTTCTTCACGTAGAAGTACGATTTTTGCCAGAGTTTCACCGACTGAATCAGGGGGATGGACGGGAATGGATTGTTCTCGCCTGACCTTCTCATGGCGATGTAGGCCCCGCAGGGGGCGGGCACGCCGGCGACGACGGTGCCGAGCTTGCTCTGGAAGAACTCTCCCCAGAGCTCCAGCGTGGGCAACACCCCCAAGAAGCCTTTGCAGAGGGAGACGAAGGCCGATAGCAGCATCACCGCGTTGGGCGTGAGGTGATGCGGCTGGAGGTTGTAGAACTCGAGGAAGGAGCGCAGAAATCCACTCGCCGGAAGGCCGAAGCCGTGCAGGTAGTGCGAGCGGAATACGACCCGCTAGCCCTCCTCCGGTGCCGGCGAGATCTCCGTCTCCGGCGCCAGGCGGACCTGCACGAGGCTGGCATCGGGCAGGCGCCGGGTCTGGCGGAGGAACTCCACATGGTCGTCATGGAAGTTGGAGCCGTCCCAAGAGCTTGATAGCGCCATGGAGCGGGATGATGTGGAGGCGCTGCGATGAGAAGCTGCGACGGCAGCGAGAGGAAGAAGGAGGAAGACGAGGAGGGGCGGAGTGTGGGAGAGCGAGCGAACCCCTGCCTCTCCCCCTCCTCCCCCTACTTGTAGGCTCATGCGACGGAGCCGAGGAGGCGCGGCGTGGGGGATCGTGGGGATCGATCGTGCCCACTCCCCCCACGTCCCGCGTTTATTACGCACTAAAGACGAATTAAAACCGCCACAGGAAGGCGAGCAGTCCCCCCCGGGCCGCAGAAGATTAGCGCTCGGGCCGAGGCCAGGGAGTGGCGGGCCCGGGCCTGCGGCGGCGTCCCGTCGCGCACGTGCGTTGGCAGGTTTCCGCCGCCACATGGCCCACGGGGGGCCCGCGGTCAGCACGCAAGTCAACCACCATCCCGTCTAAGAGACACATGAGCTCTCTGAAATCGGCTTACACCAACAAGGCCGGATCCTCAGGGTAAGAAGCTGACCAAGCTTCTCGTCCTTCTGTCCGCTTCGAAGATCAATCAGCTTCGGGGACTACTGTCGGAGTAAATAGCCATGGATAGCCTAGCCGGCTTCCCCCGGCCCTTCTGAAAAAATTATGAGCCCGTCCGGCTCTCGAGAAGCCCAAGACACGGGGCCGCCTTCCCCTTGCCGGCTGTCACCTAGGCCGGCTTTCGGAAGGAGGCCCGACTTTAGCCCTCATGAAGAAAGCCATGGGAGGGCCGACTTCACGAAGCCGGCCGTGAGAAGGCCGACTCCAAGAAGCCGGCTCCCATAAAGAGATCAAGACCGTACCCTCAAAGTTCGCATCTACCTAGCGGCGATGAGGCGGGGCGTGGCTATAGTAAGGCCTGCCGCCCCCGAATCCCGGAGCACGACCTGCACAGTGTGCCGTACGGGTGGCCACGACCCGCCCGGCGCAACACTGTTGCCATGTCGATCCTGACGCCATCCACGACGGACTACCAGCGCGACCCATGGGCGGAGGGTCCCTTCGGGCAGAGAGACACCCGAAGGCGGCCACACCTCCCCCCAGTCGGCCCAAGAGAAAGCCGGCTCCCCGTAGCCGGCTTGCCATCTTCCTCGAAGGAGACGCCCCATTAAGGAGACAAGACGAGGTGCGGCTACAGTAATCGCCCGCCGGGCAGCGGTACTGTAGCCACGCCTACCACGACAAAGCCCATGTCATCAAGATAGGGCAACAGTAACCAGCCACCGACCAGGCCCTGACCAGTGGGGCCGGCCTGTTGACCAAGGAGCCGGCAGCCGGCAGGACCCACCAATCGGCGGGCCCCAAAGGCCGGCGCAGAAGCCGGCAAGCATAGTCACAGACAGCTGGGCCCCGCGCCCAGTCGGATTACCATTGTACCCCCGGGGGGTAGGCCTATATAAACCCCCCGGTGCACCCATGCAAAGGGTTCGACCCCCAAGCCAGTTTTAGACACCATACGAGGAGAAGAAGCTAGCTAGCCGTGCCCTTCTTCCTCCTCCCACCCGAACAGCTCAAGGAGCATTGTGTAGCTACTTGTCCATTGAGTGATCATGCGGAGACCCCGCAGAGCAGCAGTAGGGGTGTTATCTCCACGGAGAGCCCCGAAGCTGGGTAAGATCCGCCGGCGTGCATGTCTTCGCCTCATCCCGTTTCCAGGCACCGGCGATGTCTTACTGGCTCCCACAATGATAAGCCACCCGTTGGCATATGTCGCACCTACCACCCGACAGCTATGGTTAAAGATCTCTTAGAAGAAGATATAGATGGGCATGTTATTTACTTATGTGAAGAAGCTGCTAGAATTGCCAAACCTGACAAAAAGATAAACATAGACCTGTTGTTGGCATGCCAGTTGTCTTAGTTAAAATAGGACATCACTGTTATCATGGTTTATGTGACATGGGTGCTAGTGTGAGTGATATTCCTTACACCCTTTATCAAGAAATTATGAAATACATAGCACCTGTAGAAATATAAGACATAGATGTTACTATTAAACTTGCTAATAGAGACACCATATCACCAATTGGGATTGTTAGAGATGTTGAAGTCTTGTGTGTAAAAATAAAATAACCTACTGATTTTCTTGTTCTTGGTTCCCCACAAGATGACTTTTGTCCCATTATCTTTGGTAGACCTTTCTTGAATACAATTAATGCTAATATAGATTGTAAGAAACAAACTGTCGGTGTTAGTTTTGGTGATGAGTCTCATGAGTTTAATTTTTCCAAGTTTAGTAGAAATCTTCATGAAAAAGAATTGCCTAGTAAAGATGAATTAATTGGTCTTGATTTTATTGCTGTTCCACCTACTGATCCTTTAGAACAATATTTGCTAGACCATGAAAATGATTTACATAAAATGAAATAGATAAGATTTTCTTTGAACAACGTCCTCTGCTTAAACACAACTTGCCTATTGAAACTCTAGGAGGTCCTCCTCCACCCAAAGGTGATCCTGTGTTTGAATTTAAGCAATTGCCAGACACTTTGAAATATGCTTATCTTGATGAAAATAAGATATATCCTGTTATTATTGGTGCTAACCTTTCAGAACATGAAGAAGAAAGATTATTGAAAGTTCTAAGGAAGCACGGGCTGCTATTTGATATACTCTTGATGATTTAAAGGGCATTAGTCCCACTCTATGTCAGCACAAAATTAATATGGAGCCTGATGCTAAACCCGGTGTTGATCACCAACGTCAGCTAAATCCAAAAATGAAGGAAGTGTTAAGAACGGAAATCTTAAAACTTCTCGAAGCAGGTATAATCTATTCTATAGCTGATAGTAGATGGGCAAGTCCTGTTCATTGTGTTCCTAAGAAAGGAGGTATTACTGTTGTTCCTAATGATAAGAATGAACTTATTCCATGAAGAATTGTTACAGGCTATAGAATGGTAATTGATTTTAGAAAATTAAACAAAGCAACTAGAAAAGATCATTACCCTTTGCCTTTTATTGATCAAATGCTTGAAAGATTATCTAAGCACACACACTTTTGCTTCCTTGATGGATATTCTGGGTTTTCACAAATACATGTTTCTCAACCTGATCAAGAAAAGACCACTTTTACTTGTCCCTTTGGAACCTATGCTTATAGACGTCTGCCTTTTAGTTTATGTAATGCACCTGCTACCTTTCAAAGATGTATGACTTCTATATTCTCTGATTTTTGTGAAAAGATTGTTGAGGTTTTCATGGATGATGTTTTTGTTTATGGGAAGTCTTTTGATGATTGTTTAAGAAATCTTGAGCGAGTTTTGCAAAGATGTGAACAAACAAATCTTGTCTTTTATTGGGATAAGTGCCACTTTGTGGTTAATGAAGGCATTGTCTTGGGTCATAAAATTTCTGAAAGAGGTATTGAAGTGGACCAAGCTAAGGTTGATGCAATTGAGAAAATGCCATGTCCTAAAGATATAAAAGGTATTCATAGTTTCCTAGGTCATGCTGGTTTCAATAGGAGATTTGTCAAAGACTTCACTAAAATTTCTAGGCCTCTCACTAGTCTCTTTCAAAAGGATATTCCCTTTGTTTTTGATGATGATTGTTTAGAAGCCTTTGAAACACTAAAGAAAGGCTTAATTTCTGCACCTATTGTTCAACCACTTGATTGGAACTTGCCTTTTGAAATTATGTGTGATGCTAGTGATTATGCTGTTGGTGCAGTTCTAGGACAAAGAGTTGATAAGAAATTGAATGTTATTCATCATGCTAGTAAAACTCTAGACAGTGCTCAAAGAAACTATGCTACTACTGAAAAAGAATTCCTAGCAGTGGTGTTTTCTTGTGATAAATTTAGACCTTATATTGTTGATTCCAAAGTAACTGTTCACATAGACCATGCTGCAATTAAATATCTTATGGAAAAGAAAGATGCTAAACCTAGACTTATTCGATGGGTTCTCTTGTTGCAAGAACTTGATTTACATATCATTGATAGAAAAGGAACTGAGAACCCAGTAGCTGATAATTTGTCTAGGCTTCAAAATGTGCTTGATGACCCACTACCTATTGATGGTAGTTTTCCTGATGAGCAGTTAGCTGCAATAAATGTTTCTCATAGTACTCCTTGGTATGCTGATTATGCTAATTACACTTTTGCTAAATATTTACCACCTAGCTTTACATACCAACAAAAGAAAAAAAATTCTTCTATGATTTAAGACATTACTTTTGGGATGACCCACATCTTTATAAAGAAGGAGTAGATGGTATTATTAGACGTTGTGTACCTGAGCATGAACAGGGACAACTTCTACAGAAATTTCACTCCAAGGCTTATGGAGGGCATCATGCTGGAGATAGAACTCCTCATAAGGTATTGCAGTCTGGATTTTATTGGCTTACTCTCTTCAAGGATGCCCATAAGTTCGTATTATCTTGTGATGAATGTCAAAGAATAGGTAACATCGGTAAGCGTCAAGAAATGCCTATGAATTATTCACTTGTTGTTGAACCATTTGATGTTTGGGGATTTGATTACATGGGACCTTTTCCTTCCTCTAATGTGTATACACATATTTTGGTTGCTGTTGATTATGTTACTAAATGGGTAGAAGCTATTCCAACCAGTAGTGTTGATCACAACGCCTCTATTAATATGCTTAAGGAAGTTATTTTCCAAAGGTTTGGAGTCCCTAGATATTTAATGATTGATGGTGGTTCACACTTTATTCATGGTGCTTTCCATAAAATGCTTGCCAAGTATGATGTTAACCATAGAATTGCATCACCTTATCATCCTCAGCCTAGTGGTCAAGCTGAACTTAGCAATAGAGAAATAAAATTAATTTTGCCAAAGACTGTCAATAGGTCAAGGAAGAATTGGTCTAAGAAATTAGATGATGCACTTTGGGCCTATAGAACAACATATAAAATTCCTATGGGTATGTCTCCTTATAAAATGGTTTATCGAAAAGCTTGTCATTTGCCTCTTGAGTTAGAACATAAAGCATTTTGGGTCGTTAAAGAAATCGACTATGATTTCAAACTTGCTGGTGAAAAGAGGTTATTTGATACTAGCTCTCTAGATGAATGGAGAACCCAAGCCTACGAAAATGCAAAATTATTTAAAGAAAAAGTTAAAAGATGGCATGACAAAAGAATTCAAAAGAGTGAGTTTAAAGTAGGAGAGTATGTTCTTTTGTACAACTCTCGTTGCAGATTCTTTGCTGGAAAACTCCTCTCAAAATGGGAAGACCCATATGTCATCGAGGAGGTTTACTGGTCTGGAGCCATCAAAATAAATAATCCCGAAGGTACTAACTCGAAGGTTGTCAATGGGCAACGAATAAAGCATTATATCTCAGGTACGCCCATTAATGTTGAAAGTAATATTATCCAAACTTTGACACCGGAAGAACACATAAAAGGGTCCTTCCGAAACACTCCAGAATCATGAAAATAAGGAGGTACGTGTTACGGTAAGTAAACGGACTCCGAAAAATCCGCAAAAATATTTTTTATCAGTTTTGGAATATTTAAGAATTTTGGGAAAAAAGAAACTTCCAGGAAGCGTCCCCTGGTGGGCACAAGACACCAGGGCGCGCCAAGCAGGTTGTGCACACCTGGGACACCTTCTGTATTCCGTTTTTCCTCATGTATGCCTGTCCTCCAAGATAAAAAATCTATATATACTTCCCGAACCTGTTGGTCACCGTATCATGAAGAAATCCTCTGTTCCCTCTTCTTGCTGTTTCCGGTCAGATTTATCAAGCCAGGCATCATGTCTTCTTGCTCCTCCAACAACATGGAAGAAGATGCTTGGCTGATGAAGATCGAGACGAAGAGGGAGGAGCCTACGGATTCCATCAAGGAAGACAAGGGCAAGAAGGCTACCTTAGATCCATCCCTGGTGGTAGCACAAGCGCTGCTGGCTGAGGTGGAGGAAGAGGATATCCTTAAGCCCTACCTTACTCATCTTACTCCTGATGAGATTGAAGCTTTTCACGTCATTAAAATAGTTCGCATACAAAATAAGTATCTTACTTGCGAAAACATTCTGCATCAAGAGCATATCAGCCATCTCCGGAGCGTCATCCGTCGGTTGGAGAATCTCTTGATCCTTAAGGATAGGATCACTTCATCACCACCATCATCTTCTTCACCACCAAAGGAGAATAGAGTATCGGGTATGGGCACTCCCCTTGGCTTCCGCCATGCTTGGGGGAGGTGCCCCTGTATCGTATCATCCCACTATCTTATTGCTTTTACTTATTTTAGTTCGATCTTTTGCATTACATGAATAAAAGTTTAGTTCGATCCTTTCTTCTTTGAGTGTTTTCTTAGTGATCTATCCTTGTAATCGTGTGCAAGTTATATAATAAAGTTTAGTTTGAGTTTTTGCTTTCTTTACTTTCATGTTGCAAATAAAATGAAAGAAATAAAGAAAGAAAAAGAGAAAGGAAATAAATAAAAGGAAAGAAATAGATCAATAAGGTTATATACTAATCCTATGGTAGGTGATGGCACCACATAAGGAAAAGTATAAGTAGAAAATTTTATTAGAGATTAACAAACATAACATTAGTCAATGATGCAACTCATGAAAGAATTAATAAGGGAAGAGAAGATTCACATATAAATATACTATCCTGGAAATCTTTTGTGATTGTGAGCCCTCATCAAAATATTATATGCCAAAATTGTTGACGTTGGACAAGGAAGACAACTTAATGGTTTATGTTTGTTTATATTCACACAGAAGTCATATTATCATACATCCTTTAACATGTGATGTTTTCCCCCTATCTTTGCTAGCCAAAAATCCGGCACTAAGTAGAGATACTACTTGTGCATCCAAAAACCCTTAAACCCAAAGCTTATTTTCAAGTGTCCACCATACCTACCTAGGGATTGAGCAAGATCCCTCAAGTAAGTTGTCATCGGTGCAAAAAGGCAATAAAAATTGCTTCTAAAAGTGTGAGATCAATTAGTGTAAGAGAAAATTGAGCATTGTACGAATTTGGATGGCAAAGAATAAAAGCGACAGACTGCATAATAAAGGTTGTCATCTTAAGGGGCAATACAACGTGACGTTCTTTTGCACTAAGGGATTGAGCATACAAACAAATAAGCGCATGGCAACCTCTGCTTCCCTTAGTGAAGGGCCTATCTTTTACTTTTATGCAAAGAGTCAAAGTTTTCCTTCTATTCCTTTTACTTTCTCCTTTGGCAAGCATCATGAGGTGAGGAAAGATCTAGGCACATATGTCCAGTTGAATATAGATAGCATGTGTTATTATTGTTGACCTCATCCGTGAGGTGAATATGTTGGGAGGCGAAACTTTAAGCCCCTATATTTCTATGTGTCCGGTTGAAATGTTTTGCTCATGGGTACGAGTTGAGTGTTAGCAATCATAGAAGACTATATGATGGTTGAGTATGTAGACTTGCCTAAAGGCTCCGACACATGACCCTTCCTAAAAAGATGATGAATTGTAGTTGCAAAGTTGACTGGGAACATAGTTTGTTGGTTTCTAATAGAGGTTTTGCTTTATACTTCGATTGTGTGATGAACTGTTACTTATTCATGAGAAGTATATGATAAAACTTTTATGATAAAAAGTCCTATGTTTAATTTTTTTGTTGTTATAATAATCAACATGATGCTTTTATGTCCGTATTCTATTTTTATTGGCACCTCTCTCTCAAAGCACGTGGACATGTTTTTCGATTTTGGTTTTCGCTTGTGGACAAGCGAGGTCTAAGCTTGGGGGAGTTGATACGTCCATTTTGCATCATGTTTTCTTACTGTTATTTATAATGTTTTATACATAATAATGCTTTTTGGAGCAATTCTAATGCCTTTTCTCTCATAATTTGCAAGGCACACACCAAGAGGGAGAATTCCGGCAGCTGGAAATCTAGACCAGAAAAAGCTACGCCAGGCTACCTATTCTGCACAACTCCAAATGTGCTGAAATTCCACAAAGATTTTTTATGGAATATATAAGAATTATTGGAGCAAATAGCTACCAGAGGGGGCCCACCAGGTGGGTACAACCTACCTGGGCGCGCCAGGGCCCCCAAGCGCGCCCTGGTGGGTTCTGCCCTCCTCGGCCACCTCTGGTGCCCATCTTCTGGTATATAGGTCATTTTGACCTAGAAAAAAAAATAAGGGGAGGACTTTCGGGATGAAGTGCCGCCGCCTCAAGGCGAAACTTGGGCAGGAGCACTTTTGCCCTCTGGCAGAGCGATTCCGCCGGGGGAACTTCCCTCCCGGAGGGGGATATCATCGTCGTCATCATCATCAACAACTCTCCCATCTTGGGGAGGGCAGTCTCCGTCAACATCTTCAACGGCACCATCTCATCTCAAACCCTGGTTCATCTCTTGTGTTCAATTGTTACCGGAACTATAGATTGGTGCTTGTGGGTGACTAGTAGTGTTGATTACATCTTGCAGTTGATTACTGTATGGTTTATTTGGTGGAAGATTATATGTTCAGATCCAATATGCTATTTAATACTCCTCCGATCATGAGATCATTTGTGAGTAGTTACTTTTGTTCTTGAGGTCACGGGAGAAATCATGTTGCAAGTAATCATGTGAACTTGATATTTGTTTGATATTTTGATAGTATGTATGTTGTGATTCGCTTAGTGGTGCCGTGTGAACGTCGACTACATGACACTTCACCATATTTGGGCCTAAGGGAATGCATTGTGGAGTAGCAATTAGATGGTGGGTTGCGAGAGTGACAGAAACTTAAACCCCAGTTTATGCGCTATTCCATAAGGGACCGATTGGATCCAAAAGTTTAATGCTATGGTTAGAATTTATTATTAATACTTTTCTCGTAGTTGCAGATGCTTATGGGAGGGTTAATCATAAGTAGTAGGTTTGTTCAAGTAAGAACATCACCTAAGCACCGGTCCACCCACATATCAAATTATCAAAGTTGCGAACACAAATCGAACCAACATGATTAAAGTGACTAGATGAAATTCCCGTGTACCCTCAAGAACACTTTGCTTATCGTAAGAGATTGTTTTGGCCTGTACTTTGCCTCTAAATGATTGGGCTACCTTGCTGCACTTTTGTTACTATTATCATTACTCGCTCGTTATAAATTATCTTGCTATCAAACTACTCCATTTCTTACAATTTCAGCACTTGCAGACATTACCTTACTAAAAACTACTTGTCATTTCCTTCTGCTCCTCGTTGGGTTCGACACTCTTACTTATTGAAAAGAGCTACAATTGATCCCCTATACTTGTGGGTCATCAGATCCTAAACACTCTCTAGGTATCCTGCAGTGCCCGAGAATATAAAACATAAGACCACGAGGAGCCGCTTAAAGTAATTGCATCACAGTACGAGAGAGATATTAGAGAAACCAATTGCGGATAAAAGCAATCATGGTGTTGAAAAATATTGTCATTGAGCATGTGACAAGCATTTTTAAGAACAACGGGGCTATTAATCAGTTGAAAATACAACTTGTTTTAGTATCATTAGATAGGGTAACATCAATATGCTCACCTTCAAGGATAGAAATCTAATTGGCAGTGAAGTACTATATATGCAAAAAACCATGAGGAAGGAAGGGATACCAATGGATTATCATTTTACTCCAATAAAAATTTAATTAACATCATCTTACCTATCATAGGAGCACAAGGTGTCTACAGGGCAACAGGAATGCCTATCATTAGACGACACTAAGGAAAGCTAATCAAATAGAATACACAAAAGCAGCTCACTATATATCACTATATAGTTCTTGCAATAATAAATCCATAGAGCTTTAGGATATTGAGAACTACATCTCCTGGGAAGGCCATCATGGCATACAGACGATCATAGCCATAACCGAACTTTCAATTGCAGAAATAGTGATCCAATATCTTGAGGAAATAACTAAATATCAAGCAAGAAGAATGGGAAAGGTTGTTGGCGGCGTATCAAACGACCGCGCAGATGATAAGCATACAAAGAAAATGAAGTTGTCTATGGTGGTTAACGCACTGAATTTACCAAAGGAAAATTATGCACAATTAAAAAAGTGATTTCTAAAATAATTACCTTGGACCATCTTAGGGAAAGAAGACAATAACTTTTCCTGCTCACCCATTGCATTAATCCATGACTTAGAACTATCTGATATCATGGCCTGTGCATACATGGATAGAATTTACTAATTAGCATCCAAAATAAGTAAAATAGGTACAATTGTTTGAACACACTTCTGCTTTGCATGAGCAGAAACAAATAACTCTAATTCTATTGCCGAAAACATTATAGAAAATCATGAAGATTAACTATACTGATATAGTTTTTCGGTAGTTCAGTTCACCACAATACTGATATAGTTTTTTGGTTGTTCTAACTTTCACAAAATTTAGTTGCTTGAATAGGAGAAGAATTTATGTAAAAAAGGACAACATACTTGCATTCCACATCAAGCAAAACCAAGAAATGAACGGTTGCTCAAGCTGAGCTCCAAATTGGAACTCCATGGACGTTTCTTCAAGCAGAAGTGGGCTATTCTTATGCGGTTTTTAACCCTTCCTATGAATCCCTAAATTAAATGTTTGAAAACCATCCAATGGAAACAACCAGAAGGTACAAACACTAACCGTTCCAAAGAAAATCTGGGATCAGGTGCATCTCGGCAAGAAGGTTTTTATTCTATGTTTTTGTACAAACAAATCAAAGACAAAAGTACTATTCTTGAAACAAAACTAATGAAATAACCTGGCTGCCAAATCAAATATTTACAACCCGCTAATTATGCTCTCTAATCTTAGAATGACAATCTAATCTAAATATATGTTTGTAATTACATAGTTATAAAATACATGACACCAATATAACATAGCTATATGATTCTCTAAGAAAAGGAAGTTCAGATAAATGTAAACCACATTAGAGCCACTCCCACCTTCCATTAAATTATTTGGCAGTTTTGACTTCAAGAGAAACTCAACCTTCCGAGCAAAAGTGCTCTCCTCGCCAGCCAATCATGATGAGGGGCAAACACTTGTATGAAGTAGTCCAATGGAAGCATCCATGCACATACATGAAACCAAACAGGAAAAAAACTTTATTATGACACAAGACTATTTCAATAAATCAACAAATAGTGCGTTATCCAAGAATGCACCATTATTGATCTATAACATCTACTTCAACAGGCAAGATTTTTCTACCACAGAAGAGCCGCACCGGGATCACACCCATCCACAGAGCCCGACAAATGAGCCCCACCAGCGATTGAGCACACGGTGGTACAAAACATGAGTTGTGTATCCTCAATTAGGAAGATAAATAAAAATTGCATCAAGTAGCAGGTAGGCTATATACTACATACATAAACTTGGATCGGGATTTGATGGCATGTGAAATTTAAAAAGTTTCAATGTAATTAGATACCGAAGATCTAGGATTTGTTCCTCTAGGCAACCATATATAACCAAGACCTTTAGTTACATAGAGAAGGAGAATGTATTGCCTATAGAAACAATAATCACATCCAAAAAACATAAGAATCTAGACAAAACAGACTCTAGTGCCATTTTTCTATATATGATGTTTTTCGGTCAACATAGATAGCAGAGAGGGAACCAGGGGCTTACCAGCAGATGTGCAGGAGTGAAGAAGAAATGATGCCACTAGAGGGGCAGGGCGGGAGGCATCAGAGTGGAAGAAGAATCCCCGTGCACACTCTATCGCGCACCACCAGTGGGCATCAGGGAACCAAACCTAGCAACCACACATGATGACTGAAATGAGCCATCACTACTACATGATGCTGCTAACGCGACACTACGATCAGAAACCCTTCGACGAAACTGTGTACGATGCAATAATTGCAAACGGTGGCGTAAAAAAGCCGTCAAAAAAGGAGCAAAACATTTGCGATGACGGATGCATCAAACACGGTTCAGATTTTGGTTGTGTATGCAATGCAGGGCATACGGTTTAGTTCAATGAACTGTTTGCAATGAGGAAGAAGAACAGAAACGGGCAGCTAGACGAAGGCGTGTGCGATATACGGCATACAGTTCACTCCGATTAAGTGTTTATGATGAGGCGGAACAATAGAAACGGGCAGCTACATAAAGGTGTGTGCGATTGAGGGCATACGCTTCAGAAGGATTAACTGTTTGCGATTAGGCAACAGAACAGAAATGGTCAGCCAGGTCAAAGTGTCTGCGATTGATCACATACACTTCACATGGATGAACTGTTTGCGATTAGCCACAACAAACAGAAACAGTTAGACAGATCAATGTGTGTGCGCTAGACGGGCACACATTCTAATTAAAAGAAGCATGCGCGATGGTAATAACGAGCGCGCACGGTTCTTAGAACAAGACGTGTGCTGGCATTGCCTATTGCAGTGCACCCTATGGTGCTAATGCCACATACGCGGCCGAGAAAGCATGCCCACGTTACGCCTTCTGGGAATAGTGTCGCACTTAGAACCGTCAATAAATTTTGACCCTGCGTCCCGTCACATTCCAAATTACTGCCACGCTATATTTAATTGCAAACCTGTTCACACCAATCAAAACCTAAATGGTTTCACACTTAGGAGCATATTAGTACTCGTTTATAAATACTACTACAAGATGACTGCACATTCCTCCTCAACTCCTCATCCACAAAAACAAACAAGTCATTCGTCATCATTCCCTTGTGTCTGCCATGGCCAGCGTGAGTTCTAGGTCGAGAGATTGCCACCAAGGAGAGGCGAGCATGGAAGCGGAAGCACGAGAGATGTCCCACCTCGCCGCGAAAGAAGTCGGCATGTCCTGCCACGCAGCCGTAGCAGCACAGAGGTCCCACCGCGCCGTCGATGTAGCAGAGTGGTCCGGCCGCGCTGCAAAAGCAGAAGAGATGTCCCGCCGCGCCGTGAATGCAGCAGAGATATCCTCTCACGCCGTGGCGGCCTTGGAAAATGTCTCGCGGGCTGGCGAGGACTCTTACAGGCGCATGCATGCGATCTTCCATAGCCAGATGGATCAGATCTTTGGCTGGGCGAGGTTGCGGGACGACATGAAAGCCTCTTTTGAACAGTCTACCGGCGTCATCCGGCAACTAAATTAGAGCAATGCGAAGCTCCTGGCCGAGCGCGATCTACTAAGGGCAAAGATTGTCAGAAGTGCGGAGCAGCAGGAGGAGACCACTATCTTGTTGAAGAGGACCGGCGTCATCGTAGAGAAACTTATGGACGAGAATGCCATGTTGCGCATCGACCGTAGAAGGCTGGTGGAGGAATCCATGGATGCTCTCAAGCAGCATCTTGAGGACAAGAAAGAGCTCATCGCCGCTCGCCGCGGAGACTAGTTCCCGCGGCCTGCAGCAACGCATCAAGAAAGTAGATATCAGCGAGCCAGATTGTTGTCTTCCTTCTTCTTTTGCCCTTATGTATTTCGGGCATTGCCGCATGTGGCTTTTTAAAATTATGTTCCTAAATATGTAAGACAATTATTATCCCTTGTCATCGTCCTTATATTCATCATGCTTGCTATAAGTCGCAGTTGATGCTATATAGGTCCATCAAATCTTACATCAAGATCCATGCAAAACTTTATTTTTAGATTTTCATTTTTCTCTCTTAAATCTCAGTCCAGTGAGACATAGCCACGCCGTGAAATAGGGGCTCATGCGCCATTAATGAAGACGTTGGGAGGTAGGTGCACGACAGATAGAGGTCAAAGGGCTGTCCTCCCGATGAGCACGCGCAGGGGTCTAATCGCACGCCTCCCGTACTCAAATAGCTACCCCGCGCGGCACCTCCTAGCCAATAAAAAAAGGGGACGCATGGTGATATGTCCATTTTGCATCATGCTTTTATATCGATATTTATCGCATTATGGGCTGTTATTACACGTTATGTCCTAACACTTATGCCTATTCTGTCTTATTTTACAAGGTTTACATAAGGAGGGAGAATGCCGGCAGCTGGAATTCTGGGCTGGAAAAGGAGCAAATACTAGAGACCTATTCTGCGCAACTCCAAAAGTCCTGAAACTCCACATAATTTATTTTTGGAAAATATAAAAAATACTGGATGAAGAAAGTACCAGAGGGGGCTCACACCCTGGCCACGAGGGTGGGGGGCGCGCCCTACCCCCCTGGGCGCGCCCCCCTGCCTCGTGGGCCCCCTGTTGGCCCCCCGGTGCCCATCTTCTACTATATGAAGTCTTTCGTCCGAGAAAAAATCATAAGCAAGATTTCGGGACGAGACTCCACCGCCACGAGGCGGAACCTTGGCGGAACCAATCTAGGGCTCCGCCGGAGCTGTTCTGCCGGGGAAACTTCCCTCCGGGAGGGGGAAATCGTCGCCATCGTCATAACCAGCGCTCCTCTCATTGGGAGAGGGCAATATTCATCAACATCTTCACCAGCACCATCTCCTCTCAAACCCTAGTTCATCTCTTGTATCCAATTCTTGTCTCTATGTCTGTGATTAGTACCTGTAGGTTGCTAGTAGTGTTGATTACTCCTTGTAGTTGATGCTAGTTGGTTTACTTGGTGGAAGATTATATGTTCAGATCCTATATGCATATTAATACCCCTCTGATTATGAACATGAATATGATTTGTGAGTAGTTACGTTTGTTCCTGAGGACATGGGAGAAGTCTTGCTATTCGTTCGATATTTTGATGAGATGTATGTTGTTTCTCCTCTAGTGGTGTCATGTGAACGTCGACTACATGACACTTCACCATTATTTGGGCCTAGAGGAAGGCATTGGGAAGTAATAAGTAGATGATGGGTTGCTAGAGTGACAGAAGCTTAAACCCTAGTTTATGCGTTGCTTCGTAAGGGGCTGATTTGGATCCATATGTTTCATGATATGGTTAGGTTTACCTTAATTCTTTTGTTGTAGTTGCGGATGCTTGCAATAGAGGTTAATCATAAGTGGGATGCTTGTCCAAGTAAGGGAAGCACCCAAGCACCGGTCCACCCACATATCAGATTATCAAAGTAACGAACGCGAATCATATGAACGTGATGAAAACTAGCTTGACGATAATTCCCATGTGTCCTCGGGAGCGTTTTCCTTTATATAAGAAATTTTTAGGCTTGTCCTTTGCTACAAAAAGGATTGGGCCACCTTGATGCACCTTATTTACTTTCATTATTTGTTGTTCGTTACCAATTATCTTATCACAAAACTATCTGTTACCTATTATTTCAGTGCTTGCAGAGAATACCTTACTGAAAACCGCTTGTCATTTCCTTCTGCTCCTAGTTGGGTTCGACACTCTTACTTATCGAAAGGACTATGATCGATTCCCTATACTTGTGGGTCATCAAGACTCTTTTCTGGCGCCGTTGCCGGGGAGTGAAGCGCTTTTGCTGAGTGGAACTTGGTAAGGAAAAATTTGTATAGTGTGCTGAAATTTACTATCACTTGTTACTATGGAAAGTAATCTTTGAGGGGCTTGTTCGGGGTATCTTCACCCCGTCCAGAAGAGCAAAGAGTTGCTCCTCAACCTACTGAACCTGCTGAAAATGTTTGCTTTGAAATTCCTTCGGGTATGTTAGAGAAACTGCTAGCTAATCCTTTTGCAGGAGATGGAACAATGCATCCCGATTTACACCTAACCTATGTGGATGAAGTTTGTGGATTATTTAAACTTGCAGGTATACCCGACGATGTTGTTAAGAGGAAGGTTTTCCCTTTATCTTTGGAGGGAGACACATTGACATCGTATAGGCTATGTGATGATACTGGATCTTGGGATTATAAGCGACTGAAGCTGGAATTTCACCAGAAGTTTTATCCTATGCATCTTGTTGATCGTGATCGCAATTATATATATAATTTTTGGCCTCACGAAGGAGAAAGCATCACTCAATCTTGGGGGAGGCTTAAATCAATGGTATATTCACGCCCCAATCATGAGCTCCCAAGAGAAATAATTATTCAAAATTTTTATGCTCGGGTGTCTGAAAATAATCACACCATGCTCGATACTTCTTCTTCTGGTTCTTATATGATGAAGACTATTGAATTCAAATGGGACTTATTGGAAAGAATTAAATGCAACTCTGAATATTGGGACCTCGACGAAGGTAAGGAGTCAGGTATAACACCTAAGTTTGATTGTGTTAAATCTTTTATGGATACCGATGTTTTCCGTAAGTTTAGCACTAAATATGGACTTGACTCTGAGATAGTAGCTTATTTTTGTGAATCATTTGCTACTCATGTTGATCTCCCTAAAGAGAAGTGATTTAAATATCATCCTCCCATAGAAGTAAAAGTAGCTGAACCTATTAAAGTTGAAGAAAAGACTATCACTTAAAGTTGAAAACTCTGAAGAAGCACCGCGCTGCCATTGGATATACTCTTGATGATCTTAAGGGCATTAGTCCCACTTTATGTCAACATAAAATAAATTTGGAGAAAGATGCCAAACCAGTTCGTGATCACCAACGAAGGCTGAATCCTAAGATGAAGGAAGTGGTAAGAAAGGAAATACTAAAGCTTCTCGGGGCAGGTATTATTTATCCCGTTGCTGATAGTGAATGGGTAAGTCCTGTCCATTGTGTCCCTAAGAAGGGAGGTATTACTGTTGTTGCTAATGATAAAGATGAATTGATCCCGCAAAGAATTATTACAGGTTATAGGATGGTAATTGATTTCCGCAAATTAAATAAGGCTACTAAAAAGGATCATTATCCCTTACCTTTTATTGATCAAATTCTAGAAAGATTATCCAAACATACACACTTTTGCTTTCAAGATGGTTATTATGGTTTCTCTCAAATACCTGTGTTAGCTGATGATCAATCTAAGACCACCTTAACTTGCCCTTTTGGTACTTTTGCTTATAGACGTATGCCTTATGGTTTATGTAATGCACCTGCTACCTTTCAAAGATGCATGATGGCTATATTCTCTGACTTTTGTGAAAAGATTTGTTGGGTTTTCATGGACGATTTCTCCGTCTATGGATCTTCTTTTGATGATTGCTTGAGCAATCTTGATCGAGTTTTGCAGAGATGTGAAGACACTAACCTTGTCTTGAACTGGGAAAAGTGCCACTTTATGGTTAATGAAGGCATTGTCTTGGGGCATAAAATTTCTGAAAGAGGTATCGAAGTTGATAAAGCCAAAGTTGATGCTATTGAGAAGATGCCATGTCCCAAGGACATCAAAGGTATAAGAAGTTTCCTTGGTCATGCCGGTTTTTATAGGAGGTTCATTAAGGACTTCTCAAAAATTTCTCGGCCTCTGACTAATTTATTACAAAAAGATATACCCTTTGTCTTTGATGATGATTGTGTAGAAGCATTTTAAATACGTAAGAAAGCTTTGATCTCTGCACCTATCGTTCAGCCACCTGATTGGAATTTACCCTTTGAAATTATGTGTGATGCTAGCGATTATGCTGTAGGTGCTGTTCTAGGGCAAAGAGTTGATAAGAAATTAAATGTTATACAATATGCTAGTAAAACTCTAGATACTGCCAAGAGAAATTATGCCACTACTGAAAAGGAATTCTTAGCAGTTGTATTTGCATGTGATAAGTTCAGATCTTACATTGTTGATTCTAAAGTAACTATTCACACTGATCATGCTGCTATTAAATATCTTATGGAAAATAAAGATGCTAAACCTAGACTTATCAGATGGGTTCTCTTGCTACAAGAATTTGATTTGCATATTATTTATAGAAAGGGAGCTGAGAACCCCATTGCAGACAACTTGTCTAGGTTAGAGAATGTTCTTGATGACCCACTACCTATTGACGATAGCTTTCCGGATGAACAATTAAATGTCATAAACGCTTCTCGTACTGCTCCATGGTATGCTGATTATGCTAATTACATTGTTGCTAAATTTATACCACCTAGTTTCACATATCAGCAAAAGAAAAAGTTTTTCTATGATTTAAGACATTACTTCTGGGATGACCAGCATCTTTATAAAGAAGGAGTAGATGGTGTTATTAGATGTTGTGTACCTGACCATGAACATGAACAAAGCCTACGCAAGTGTCACTCTGAGGCTTATGGAGGACACCACGCTGGAGATAGAACTGCACATAAGGTATTGCAATCCAGT
This sequence comes from Triticum urartu, assembly GCF_003073215.2. NCBI lineage: Eukaryota > Viridiplantae > Streptophyta > Magnoliopsida > Poales > Poaceae > Triticum > Triticum urartu. The sequence continues at coordinate 22,561,590 of NC_053025.1, forward strand.
TTTTATTGTCCTACTCTCTTCAAGGATGCTCGTAAGTTTGTCTTGTCTTGTGATGAATGTCAAAGAATTGGTAATATTAGTAGACATCAAGAAATGCCTATGAATTATTCACTTGTTATTGAACCATTTGATGTTTGTGGCTTTGATTATATGGGACCATTTCCTGCCTCTAATGGGTATATTCATATTTTAGTTGCCGTTGATTACGTTACTAAGTGGGTAGAAGCTATTCCAACTAGTAGTGCTGATCATAACACTTCTATTAAGATGCTTAAATAAGTTATTTTTCCGAGGTTTGGAGTCCCTAGATATTTAATGATTGATGGTGGTTCAAATTTTATTCATGGTGCTTTCCGTAAGATGCTTGCTAAATATGAAGTTAATCATAGAATTGCATCTCCATATCACCCTCAGTCTAGAGGTCAAGTAGAATTGAGTAATAGAGAGCTCAAACTAATTTTGCAAAAGACTGTTAATAGGTCTAGAAAGAATTGGTCCAAGAAACTTGATGATGCATTATGGGCTTACACAACTGCATATAAGAATCCTATGGGTATGTCTCCGTATAAAATGGTTTATGGAAAAGCATGTCATTCATCCCTCGAACTTGAACATAAGGCATATTGGGCGATTAAAGAGCTCAACTATGATTTCAAACTTGCCAGTGAGAAGAGGTTATTTGACATTAGCTCAATTGATGAATGGAGAACCTAGGCTTATGAAAATGCCAAACTATTTAAAGAAAAAGTTAAAAGATGGCATGACAAAAGGATAGAAAAGCATGAGTTTAATGTAGGTGATTATGTTTTGCTATACAACTCTCGTTTAAGATTTTTTGCAGGAAAGCTTCTCTCTAAGTGGGAAGGCCCCTACGTTATCGAGGAAGTCTATCGTTCTGGTGCCATAAAAATCAACAACTTTGCAGGTACAAATCCGAAGGTGGTTAGCGGTCAAAGAATCAAGCATTATATCTCAGGTAATCCCATAAATGTTGAAACCAATATTATTGAAACCGCAACCCCGGAGGAATACATAAGGGACACTTTCCCGAATGTTTCAGACTCCGAAAATGAATAGGTATGTGGTACGGTAAGTAAACTGACTCCAAAATAGTTCTAATGGAAATTTTCTCAGTTTTGGAATATTTAGAAAAATAGAGAAAAAAGAAGCAGTCCGGGAAGGACACAAGGCCTCCATGTGGGTGGAGGGCGCGCCCTACCCCACTGGGCGCCCCCTACCTCGTGGGCACCTCATGCCCTCTCCGGACTCAGTTTTCTTGCACGATACATATTTTGGTCGGTAAAAATTCATTATATAAGCTCCCTGAAGGTTTTGACCACCGTATCACACAATTATCCTCTGTTTTCGTTTCGAGCTGTTTCTGCCAGATTTGTCAAGGCCAAGCATCATGACATCCCCCTCCTCCAACAATGGTGACAACGATGCTTGGCTAATGAAGATGGAGCTGAAGAGAGAAGAACCCGGGGAGATTGACAAGGATGATGGGATCAAGAAAGCCATGGAGGAGCAAGCTCCTGCAGGAGAAGACATCCTTCCACCTCTCTTCACCCCGACCGAGATTGAAGCTTTCAAGATGATTGAGTTGGCTCGTATACAAAATAAGTATCTCACACGTGAAATTATTTTGTTGAAGGATCATATCGTTGCACTCAAGGGCATTATCCGCAAGTTGGAGGATCTCTTACGCTCAATGTGCGACTACCCACCATCACCACCGTCTTCTACGTCCCCAAGGAAGGAGATATAATCACATGGGTATGGGCACTCCCCTTGGCAACTGCCAAGCTTGGGGGAGATGCCCCGGTATCGTATCATCATCACACTCCTATCTTTATCGTTTTTCTTAGTTCGATCATTTTGGTAATATTTTGATCTAGTAGAATAAAGTTTTAGCATGATCTAGTCGTGAGTTTTGCTTTATGATCTCTCTATGTAATCAAGTCCGTGAGCTATATAATAAAGATTAGTGTAGAGTCAAGGGCTTGATTTTCTTGCTATGATCTTGAGTGAATAATAAGAAAAAGAAAGAGTAAAAAGAAACAAAGAGATCATATTGATCTTATGGATAGTAATGACTTCACATAGGAAGAGTATGATGAATAAAAGTTGTTGAGGGTTAACAAGAATAGTTTTGGTCATCGTTGCAATTAATAGGAAGTAATAAAGAAAGAGAGGTTCACATATAAATATACTATCTTGGACATCTTTTATGATTGTGAGCACTCATTAAAATATGACATGCTAAAGAGTTGGTGTTGGACAAGGAAGACAACGTAATGGCTTATGTTTTCTTATATCTGAGATAAAGTATATTGCATGGATCATCCAACATGTTGAGCTTGCCTTTCCCCCTCATGCTAGCCAATTCCTTGCACCAAGTAGAGATACTACTTGTTCTTCCAAATTCCCTTAAACCCAGTTTTGCCATGAGAGTCCACCATACCTACCTATGGATTGAGTAAGATCCTTCAAGTAAGTTGTCATCGGTGCAACCAATAAAAATTGCTCTCTAAATATGTATGATTTATTAGTGAGGGAGAAAATAAGCTTTATACGATCTTGTGATGTAGAAGTAATAAAAGCGACTGACTGCATAATAAAGGTCTATATCACAAGTGGCAATATAAAGTGACGTTCTTTCGCATCAAGACTTTGTGCATCCAACCCTTAAGCGCATGACAACCTCTGCTTCCCTCTGCGAAGGGCCTATCTTTTACTTTTATCTTCTACACTATGCAAGAGTCATGGTAATCTTCACCTTTCCTTTTGACATTTTATCCTTTGGCAAGCACTGTATGTTGGTACGATCCTGATATATATATATATATATATATAATTGGATGTAAGTTAGCATGAACTATTATTGTTGACATTTACCCTTGCGGTAAGAAGTTGGGAGGCAATACCATAAGCCCCTATCTTTCTCTGTGTCCGATTGAAACTCCGTAACCACAAGTATTGCGTGAGTGTTAGCAATTGTGAAAGACTAAATGATAGTTGAGTATGTGGATTTGGTGAAAAGCTCTGACATAGAATCTTTCTGATGTTATGATAAATTGCAATTGCTTCAATGACTGAGATTATAGATTGTTGGTTCTCAATGAAGTTTCTGATTCATACTTGACATTATGAATAGATTATTACTTGAGCATAAGAAATCATATGACAATATTCATATATGTTGCTGTTATGAGAATAATCACGATGCCTTCATGTCCGTATTTTATTTTATCGACACCTCTATCTCTAAACATGTGGACATATTTATCGATTTCGGCTTTCGCTTGAGGACAAGCGAGGTCTAAGCTTGGGGGGGGGGGGGTTGATACGTCCATTTTTCATCATGCTTTTATATCGATATTTATCGCATTATGGGCTGTTATTACACGTTATGTCACAATACTTATGCCTATTCTCTCTTATTTTACAAGGTTTACATAAGGAGGGAGAATGCTGGCAGCTGGAATTCTGGGCTGGAAAAGGAGCAAATACTAGAGACCTATTCTGCGCAACTCCAAAAGTCCTGAAACTCCACGGAAGTTATTTTTGGAAAATATAAAAAATACTGGATGAAGAAAGTACGAGAGGGGCCCCACACCCTTGCCACGAGGGTGGGGGCGCGCCCTACCCCCCTGGGCGCACCCCCTGCCTCATGGGCCCCCTGTTGGCCCTCCGATGCCCATCTTCTGCTATATGAAGTCTTTCGTCCGAGAAAAAAATCATAAGCAAGCTTTCGGGACGAGACTCCGCCACCACAAGGGGGAACCTTGGCGGAACCAATCTAGGGCTCCGCCGGAGCTGTTCTGCCGGGGAAACTTCCCTCCGGGAGGGGGAAATCGTCGCCATCGTCATCACCAGCGCTCCTCTCATCGGGAGAGGGCAATCTTCATCAACATCTTCACCAGCACCATCTCCTCTCAAACCCTAGTTTATCTCTTGTATCCAATTCTTGTCTCTAAGTCTGAGATTGGTACCTGTAGGTTGCTAGTAGTGTTGATTACTCCTTGTAGTTGATGCTAGTTGGTTTACTTGGTGGAAGATTATATGTTCAGATCCTATATGCATATTAATACCCCTCTGATTATGAACATGAATGTGATTTGTGAGTAGTTACGTTTGTTCCTGAGGACATGGGAGAAGTCTTGCTATTAGTAGTCATGTGAATTTGGTATTCGTTCGATATTTTGATGAGATGTATGTTGTCTCTCCTCTAGTGGTGTCATGTGAACGTCGACTACATGACACTTCACCATTATTTGGGCCTAGAGGAAGGCATTGGGAAGTAATAAGTAGATGATGGGTTGCTAGAGTGACAGAAGCTTAAACCCTAGTTTACGCGTTGCTTCGTAAGGGGCTGATTTTGATCCATATGTTTCATGCTATGGTTAGGTTTACCTTAATCACTACAAAAAAATACACTTCCGTGATGATACGTGTTTGTCACAGTAGGTCGCTTTTTTGTCATGCATGTACATCCATGACAAATTTATGACAGAATCAAGATAGTCATACCTGTGCTGTCGTAGAAGTGTTCCATGACATTACCAAAATTATCATCACGGAAGTATCCACTTCCATGACAATAAATTGCGCGTCACAGAAGTGCTTTCGTCAAGGGTGACCGACACGTGGCATCCACCGTAACGGAACGCCGTTAAGCTATCGGGTCGGGTTTTGGATCCGATAACTCGTTAACAGCCCCGACCAATGGGGATTTTCCACGTGTAAAATCATTATTGGCTGGAGGAGACACGTGTCAACTCATCCAATGGGCAAGACGCGCCTATGATATGTTGACACGTGTACCGGCCCATCAAGTTTAAATGGGCCGGCCCAACTCATGGCCCACAAGATTTTGCGGACCATAATGGGCCGGCCCAGCTAAAGGCCCACGAGATTTTGCAGACCATAATGGGCTGGCCCAGCTAAAGGCCCACAAGATTTTGCGGGCCATAATGGGCCGGCCCAGGTAAAGGCCCACAAGATTTTTGTGTGCCATAATGGGCTGGCCCAGGTAAAGCCCACAAGATTCTTGCGGGTCATAATGGGCCGGCCCAGCTAAAGGCCCACGAGATTTCGCCGACATTAATGGGCCGGCCCAGCTGTAGGCCCACAAGATTTTGAGGACCCTAGTAGGCCGGCCCATTAACTGGCTGCCATGTTTTGGGGCAAATGTCGGCCCATATTTGATCCGGTCCATTAATGGCCTGCCATGCTCCGGGCCTAATAGTGGCCCATATGAGATCCGGCCCATTAAAAGCCTACCATGTTCTGGGCCAATATTACGGCCCAGATCAGGTCCGGCCCTTTAAGAGGCTTTGGGCTCAATTATGGCCGATATCAGATTCGGCCCGTCAACTGGACACTATGCTTTTGGGCCCACTTGCTAAAGGCCCACTTAGTAATTCGGCCTGATATTAGTTTTGGCCTGTTTAACATTTCGGCCCTATATTAATTTCGGCCTGTTAAAAGCCCGTCATATAGTTGGGCCTAACTACGACCCTGTTTGCATCCGGCCTGCTCGCAGCCGATATCTGATAGGGCCAAACAAGGACCGAGACAATTTTGGCCTGTTAAAAGCCCGTGATTTGATTCGCACAATCATGGGCTGGGGTTCATTTCGGGCTGCTGCATAACTAGTATGAATTAAGAACAAACCTACTCTATACAATAAAGAAATTACGGCATAGTAACTTAGAATAAACCTACACTATACAATAAAAGGTTTAAGGTATATTACATCCACTGGGCATCGAAGTTCGCCACCAGTGATCATAAAGCGCAATGAAGAAGCAGATTACAAAAACTGGGCACCATTATAGCGTAACAAAATAATACTGAACCGAGACCACTTCCAAGACAATTCAAGAAAGATTAGCCTTGCGGGGGAACTGCTGCGCAAGCTGCTGAGCAAGGCTGTGAGACCGGCCTAGCATGTCGGTCATAGCTTCCAGGTGTAGCTATTTAGCGATGAGGTTCTCATTGGTGTTCTCCGCAATCTTTCTTAGAGATAGGACTTCAAGTCAAAGTTGAGTTGCAGAATGCCTTTCTGCTAGAACTTGGGACTGAAGAAGTCGAACTGATTCAGACAACGAATTCTGTGAGCTTGTCTGACTGTTAGTCTCAAGTAACTTGAACACTGCATCAAGACAAGACTTTGGGGTTGTCTCGCTATGTTCAAGATGTTTTGCCTTCTTTGCTGCAATATATGTTGGGTTTGTCTCACAGCCTTCAGCAGACTTGTGCATGCCATCAGGCATATCACCCTGAAACAAAGCAGAGAGATGACAGGTTTTCCACGTGTATAAACAAAGATGTTAACTGTTCTATCAATTCTATCCAATTTCAAATTTGAAAATAAAGAGTATGTTAAAAATATCAATTGAATAATTTGGCATTGTTCATAATGCGGGGAGCTTCACCACACTACTGGATTACCATGTCAACATAACAAGCATAGATGAAGGGCAAAGAAAATCATTGTATCTATTTTGGATAATGTGCATGGCATGTTGTTCATATCATCAGCCACATCAGTAAGATAAAACAGGAGATGACAAGGTGCAAACGTGGGCTGCTTCACCACACACTGGATTATAGCTCCACAAAAACAAGCATACATATAGGGAGTATTAAGTAATGTGCATGGTATGAGTAAGGAATTTGGTTTTACAAGTAAAACTTAGAACTTACGGTTCTTACGAACATGCATTTTGGTAGAAACAGCAAACTAAACAGCAGTAAACGAAAGGGAGTATGAGCAAATTAAACAGCAGTTGAGGATAAAGGCTTTAGAAGGACTGACTTACATTAACAGTTAACACCGGCTTTATAATGCCCTTCTCCATGTCAAGGGAAGGATAACTCAAGAATTTCAGCACATAATCTTCTTCATAAGCATTGCCTGTACTCTACATTTTGTAGAGAGTAATTATAGATATGATAATACTGGAAGGGATAGAGGATAATGAAGATAAGATGCAGATTGATGCTACATAATCAACTACCAATCCCTAGAAGTACAAGCGTTACAGGACAAAATGTACTGACAAGAGCAATGGGCTACACTTCTGCACTGGCATTGTCTGTGTATTCTACTTGTTGGTAAGATTAAATATAGATCTGATCTTTTTTTAGTAAATGGTGGGCGAGGGAGATAAGATGCAGAATGCTACAAAATGAACCAATCCCTCTTCCCATAATACAAGAGTGTTTTGAACACTGGTGTACTGTACAAAACGTTCTTATATTATGGGACGGAGGGAGTAGCTGTTAATGTAAGTACAGTGATAGACCACGTTCAGTCCTTACAAGAGGACTGCAGAGCTAAACCTCTTCAAAAGCATTGGGTTGATTCTAAATTTATGTAAGAGTCCATACAGATCTTATAATGTCCACCAAATGGATGATTACGAGGCTAACATGTGCAGTGATGCTACATAATCAAACAACTATGAAAGTAAGTATGGTCATACAGGGCAAGAGGTACTCACAAGAGCAATGCAGTGTGCAGTATAGTTGCGAGATTCTGTGGTCCCTTGAGAACGAATGTTCTTCAGCTAACAGTTTTCGTACAAGTGAGACATTAAGGCAAATGCAGAAATGTAGTTCAAATTGTGATGTGATATCATAGACAGTACCTTACGCTGTAGCCGAGACCAATGTGTAACAAGATTATTCCAGTCACCGTCGGATAAATGTAGCACCAGAGACTTATAGAAATTTCGTTCAGAGGATTGCCATCGAAGTGCGCTTGCCTCAGGTAGGAACGATACTTCATCAACGAGTGCTTGAAAAGCGCAACCAACCCTTGCTCGTCATCACAATCCAGTTTGCGCCTCGCCTATTTAAAAGAATGAAATCTTGTGTCTTCCGTTAGCAGAAACATGTGCAGTAATGACCATGAATAACATTAGTACATTACTTATGCGTAAGTTGCGGAGGAAGACTGGAAATTGTTCTGTGTCTGCGGTATAATCTTTCCATGAAGGAAAGATGCGCACAAAGTTCTTGACAACAACATAAGCTTCGTCTTCTAAACTGGGAAGAAATGGAACAGGGGTCCTATTTGCTGCAGTTGGGGCTCTCTCTGGTTCGAAAAGGGATTTGGCAACTGGATTTGGTGTACTCTTTGCTGGAATGGGGGTTTTGCGTCATACAGCTGGTGCTATGTCAACTGGCATAATCATACTGTTTGCTGCAGTTGGGGTCTGCTGAGTTGGGGCATCAGAAATGACCAGTGTAGTAGGGCTAGAGTCTGCTAGAGTTGAGGTATTTTGTGGGTCAGGTGATATTGCAACTACACCTAATGGGCTATTTGATTTATCAGGTGCCACTACCTTTTCCAAATACTTTGCTTGTGCTCCTCCATGATCAGCAATCGCCCTCTTCCTTTTGAACGTCTGATACACAAGAACAACATTTGAATGGATAAATATGGTATGATGACAGATGGAATATGTACTGAAAATGGATAGGCAGGGCGTATTCACATACACGATGTGTAAACTAAGCTAATGGCAGTTCAGCAAAGTAGAAGCAATGCAAAGCATCAGTTGCAAGATATGTGCGAGCAATGTAACCTTGGAAAGTTAGAGCAACCACCTTGATGGGTGAATAAGATAGGGCATCTTGCTCTGACTCCTCCACTAGTGAGCTACATTGACTTAGGTCTCCCTCTAGCTCAGAATCACTGTTAGGATCATATTCTGAGCATGAATCTGTAGGTGGAGAGTGTTTGCATTGCATTGCATCCAGACTTGATTTCAGTCCCTTAATGCCAAGTTTGACAGCCATGACATTGTTCTGCTTTATTCTTTTCATGCGTGCAAGCTCATAATCATTATGATGCTGTTCAGAATCTGAGATTCATGAAAACATAAAAAGTAGTCAGATTATCTATGGAATGCATTGCAGTTTCAACTCGGAGAGTGTCTCCCTATAAACCCCTGCATATGCAAAGTTCACCTCCCCAATCGTGCTGACCAGACCACACACAGAGATACACACCCGAGCGGCGAACATGCATTTTCGAAACTAATTTAGGAACATTTAGCTGACCAATTAAACAACTCTGTTTTAATAATATCAGATTCATATTTGAACAACTAAGCTTGTTTAGCTTGATGGGTGGAGTAGTGTTATTATGACACGAAGCACGTATTCTGATCATATAGTGATCATAAAAGGGGGAAACTCTAAGCATATATTTTTTTAGCAAAAGAGGGTTTCCCCTCTGGTTTCTATTAAAGAAACCACCACGGAACCAACATGATCAATTAAACCCTAAGCATGATCAATTAAACCGTATTATGGCTGTGCCATGGCATATTTGAAGCTGCAAACCGGAGAATTGATATTTAGCATCCATTGTTTGCTTCGAACTAAGAACTAAATTCTAAGAGCTGAAAAGAAAGTAGAGTAACCAAGTTAAGATCTATTTTCTGGTTGAGATCAAAAAGTTGAGGAGATATGAAGTACCACCTCTCTTGCGGCGCCGTGTAGGCATCGGGGGTGCGATGGCTGTCGGTGGCGTTGAAGCAGATCTTTGATGGTAGACGGGTGCATCGGGGGATAAGTCCCGTTGCAGTGGAAGAGAAGGTCGTGTGAGCGGCCCCGGCAAAGAGGACGACGACGCCGATCAAGCGAGAGGACGCGATGCAAGGCTATTGGTCCGTCGCCGTGGATGAGAAACGTTCATCTCTAGCAGTGGATGATGCGGTCTTGGTAGGCGCTCCGGCATGGTGGAGGATGGTGGCGATGCGTGTGGTGGAGGACGGCGGCGATGGATGGGGTGGCAGACGGAGGCTGGTGTGGGAATGGGGTGTTCTAGCGCGGACGGTGTATGAATGGGAAAATGGAGGGAGAGGTACGGGGAACCATGTTTTTGGGATGCGCCTGTCTGAAATATGGGAAAGTTACGAACTTATCCCCCGTTTCAAATTTGGACGTCTCGTCAGTTGGGGATAGGACGGTAATCTCGCATCTCCCAAATATTTGCTGGTAACTATTTCGGGCGAGGAGAGGGTGTTTTGCCGCCCACGGTTGGCGCCTATGGTGTATGAACTGGGCTGACAGGTAGGGCGGTTGTGTCATGTCTGATGGAAGTTACACATCTGCCCCTATTTAAAATATTAGCCTACATCTATTTCGGACGAGGAGAGTTTGTTTTGCCGCCCACCGTGTATGAATGGGGAATGGAGGGAGAAACAGAGGTCTTTCAGACGAGCTTGAATCAAATGAGTTTTGCCACCCATGTTTGACGCCCACCGTGTCAGAATGGGCTCAGAGGCGGTTGTGTCACGTCTAATTGAAGTTACTAACCTACCCCTATTTAGAGCAGTGGAAATCGGGCCGATGGATTGTCCGTGTAATGGGTAGATAGTAATTTCCATCCCCCAAACACTTGGCTTCGGGCAGCCGATGTGGGAGTGGACATTTTGCTATTTCTTTCGAATTTTGGGACAATAAGCATCAACGTTTACCTTGTCAACTAAATTCGAATCCATTTTGTATTCCTATATGAATCTTTATAAATCATTCTATGTGTTTTCATATATCTTCAAAAGGACGACAAAGATGTATTCCACTGTCATATATGAATATGGTTTACAAATGCCGATACTCATATTCAGAAACTAGAATCCAGTTTAAGGTGAATTCGAATATTTGGAACACTTCATGTCCAACTCAAATGTCACACACAGCATAATGTGTACTCCCATTTAGATATGTACACAAGCGATGTATCAAGATTCAAATACCGAGTCAATCAACCAAGAATGTACGAAACTAACACACATATAAACACTTATAGAGTATATGGATCAATAATATCAACTAACATACATAAGCTAGGCCGCTCTACTTTTTTTTGGCTACAACAGCATCCTTTTTTAGCCAGCATCTTGGCCCTTTCCGATGCGTGCCACTTATGGTCCATCTATACTACTATTGTTGAATGCATATTCAGCCCGATTGGCATATTTGTAGGTCTAGCACAACAATCCAAATGAAATGTCTCCGAGTCTTATCAATTAATACAGACTTGTGCTCAAATAAAATTACAAACAAAAAAACAAAAAAGAGAATTATTACATGATCTCTAAAACAAATGGTTTGATTGATTACATGAACAGACAACACAAAGGTTATTCAACTATGGAAAGAACATTTCACCTATGATTTACCAAGTAGGAATTTAATTTCCTTTTTTCCTTCAGGACCTTAACAATCTTGTTAGTCTCAGATTGCTTCATTTTGAAATCCACCAAATATTTAATGGTTGTCTTGAGTACTGCTTGTGATTGTGCTGTTTGCTTCCTCAACATGTCAACTTCATCTCTAAGTGCAGAAGCAGAATCTCTTTCTACCACTAGTTTAGCCTCCAGAGCATCAGCAGTTGGCAATTCATAATGCACGATTGGGCCGGTGCCACTGCTGTGGGATGATGCAACGTCCATGGGGACCTCGCTCTTTGATCTTGGGCTAACTTGTTTTGCCATTAAAGTTCCGATTGGATTCGGAAAAGTTGAAGATAGCAAAACATCTCAACTGGGAGTTATAACAGCAAACCAGTTAAAAAAACAAGGAATTAAAGAGTTTCAATTGGATGCTGAAAAGTAGTTGTTAACATCATTGTAACCCGCTGTTTCAGCAGCAAAGCAGTTAAACAAACAAGTAGATATTTAAGTTAAGGCAAACAGGTAATTATTAACGTAAGTATCAAACACATAGATAGGCGCAGTCTACAATATGATTAACAGGCTGTGCCATTATGTAATCAGTAGCAAACTAAATTAAGCCAAGCAACGTAATTGAACAATTTTACAATAAGTGGCTAACTAAAATTCCGAGAAGTAGGTAACTGAACTTACGCTAGTTCTTTGTACAGGCACACTGCAACTTCTTTTTCGCTTACAAGGTTGTACGAAGGAGTCCATGGCGTCAATTGCTTGGATACGCAGTCCCAATACTTCTTTCTTCCCACACTGCATGGGTAAGTCGAATGGTTAATCTGGTAAGATGGTGCGTCCTTGATATGTTATATGAGGACGTGTAGTCAGACTAGTTGTAGCCAAACACATCACACTGGCTTTTACTGTATATTTCATGCGATTACTTTTGGCATATCGAGATCTAAGCAATCTACAATAGGATGGAAAGACTGGCATCCTTCACATTATTGGCAAACTCAGTTCATAGAAACTCGCTCCTAACCTAGCCGCCGCTGGACAGACCGACACAGCACTTCCTCGCGCCCTTGTTGGAGGGCGGTCGCCGGGCTTCAAGCGAACGGAAGGACAAGAAGCTGAAGATCCAACCCTGGGTGTAGCCTACGTGGGAGGCAGCGGCGGCCGCACTGGCATGGCATCGAGCTTGCGCAAACGGACAGTCACTAATTGCAAGAGTAGCATGCGCAACGAGCAGGTACATCACATCCCTGATTATATTTAATTCAACTCTTCAATTTCTGGCCAATAGTTAAACCTGACGGTGTTGTAAAACTGCTTGTATGTAGGGAATCTATGAGAAAATGAAACCAATTTCTACTTATTTTATAACTCCCCCAATCAATACTGAACTGACTGAATCTGATGTATCTAATCAAGTTTCCGGTGCAAACATACAAGCTCATGTTGTTCTTGAGCCTGAAGTGTCTAATGAACAGACTGCTAATGAAGGATTTGATGCAAACATTTTACATGCTCATGGTGATGAACATATAGTGTCTAATGAGGGATCTAATGCAAGCATTTTGCAAGCTCATTGAAGGATTTAGTGTCTAATGATGATCTACTATGTTGAGAGAGACAGAGATTTGCAGGCATTGATGACAAGCAAATTATAGTGCATTTTCATAGCTTGAGGAAACGTCGAGGCCATCTACCAGAAAGTCCCTGTATCATGACAACATAGCATAAATACTTTTCTAATCTGTTGTTTGAAACTATTGGCATACTTGTGCAGGATAGATATATTGATATGCAGTTTGCGCACTGGTTATACGTGCAATTACACTTTGATATTTTCAGCCAGAGAATGAATAATTCAAGCAGGTACAGACCATGTTTGTAGTCCTTGTACACCATGTTGCATTTTGTGTTTTTGGTGCTTGCATCATTTAGTGTTTATAATCTGAACTACTTTGGATCATTAGCTGGTTTTCAAAGTGCATGTAACTTCACATTTCTCAAGTTATGTTGATTTCCGGAGTGCAAGTGCCTTCGTATTTTTTAAGTTAAATGTTCGCCCCTGGTAACTTGAATTCGTGGATCAGCCACTGCACACAAATCATACACGAATGCCTGTACGAATTAAATGAAATGCAGGGACTTACGCTAGCTCGTTGTACAGGCTCACTGCAGCTCTGCTTGTGCTTGGGATGTTCCATGTACAAGTCCATGTTACCACTTTCTTGGATGTGCAGGCCTTGTGCTCCTTGCATCCCCCTCTGCATTTTTGACATGGCGAATGGTTGATCAAATAAGAGAAATCGACCTTGATGTTGTACCGGAGGACAGATACTTACAAGGTTATACGGGTGTGCAAGATGTGTACTAGATCCCGTAGCGCCGTCATGCTTCGGTAAAATATGGATTTGCTTGTTTCAGATGATATCTCCAGAAGAAATAAGAGTTAAGGTCAGAGTTGCATAGGCGTGTAAGCTAAGAGAGCAGTGAAAGGATATCCAAACATCGTCGGAACAGTGCACAAGGGAGTGATGTGTGGATACCTAGTTCGGGCCGGCGTTTGGGCATGCTCGCCTAGCTAGAGTGCGGGTCACTTCAAAGCCGTTGAGGGTGATGCACTGGCGTTGGCTGGCCGCGCACGGATGCAGATCTTGAGTGGCAGCGGAGCGCTACGATGCGGTGGACGAGACCGTTGGTGAAGCCCCAACGGCCTCGGGGGGCGGAGGTGCGACGATGTGCTCGGTGAAGTAGCCCCGGTGAGCTGGGAGACGGCATCGGTGAAGCGCACCTGATGCGGTGGAACTCGTGTCTGTGAGGCATGTCGGTTGCAACGGCCGACGTTGTCGGTGGACCACCCGGTGCGGTGGACGAGGGCATAGATGAGGTAGCTCCGGTGCGGTGGTGAAGCGCGACCGTCATCTTCATCGTCGTCGTCCGGCACAGAGGTGGGGAACGGTGGGGAAAGAGACGAGACGAGGGACGATTCGAGGGTTGGCGGCGAATTAGGGATTTGAGCAATCTGGGCGCGGAAGGGGACGGTGGAGAAGAGAGATTTTGCAGGGCTGGAATTGGGGCAGCCAGATATTTCAATCCGAAACGTGGAAGCGCGAACTTATATTGTCATCGTCCTTTTTTTGGGGGGAGGGGGGTGGGTGGCTGGGTGCTACGCGTCCGTCCGACACACGCGACCACCCCGACAGGACTATGCTTCGGTGCCTTAAGGCACCTGCCTTTGTGTCCATGATATATGGGCCCAACAGGTGGCTGGCCCACATGTCAGTGACCCAAAGGCAGTTGCCTTTAAGGCACCGAAGCAGCGTCCACCCCGACACGACCCTGGTTTGCCTGGTGCGCCTACATTTGAGAATGCAACCAAATCTTCTTTCATTTGCAAACGAATCTGTATGTATTACCATGCCCGTGTTTTCCTTGCAATAATTAGTCATTCGAAACGAGATACTCCATCCGTTCACTTTTGTAAGTCGTGTCAGACAACTTAAAATGAACTGTTTTGCACATTGTCTGAAATGTCTTCAAGGTCTTATAAAAGTGAACAGAGGGAGTACTATAAATTAATTAATGAGGAGTTATTTGAAAAAAATCAAAACGGTACCCACGCTAACATGGATTAGAGTGTGTCTCACATAATTAGTTATTTGAATTAGAGTGTGTGTCACGTAGTTAGTTATTTGAATTAGAGTGTGTGTCATGTAGCGATCTCCAATTCTAACGTGGATTTCACATTTCACTGTATCCATGCTACTTTTTTAATACAAATTCATATGTATATGATGAACACCATGGTAGTGAGAAAACTTTTGGATGGATTCAAACATATGACCTACAAAATAGCACAACAAACTGAGTCAATGTCAACTTTTCGAAACTTAGTATGGCACGAATTCGAAATAATTACCCATATGCCTGGTCCTCGGTTCAAATCTTACAATGTACACCGAATTGAAACATCGATATTAAGTCTCGTACTATGTACATTCAAATGTTGTTTTTAGCCCCCCCGCACAAACGCTACATACTTCCTGTATCGGTCAATCTTCCTCTCCTAACCACCTTAGGAAGCTATCGGTTCCCAACACACGTTCATTCTTTCTCTCCATGTTTCGATCTCTAAGTCTCTCAACTACACAACCCCTTTTTCCACTCTGTTACCAAATGTATTTACCTCACACACCCGCCATTGCACCCCATGCCGAGCTCTCTCTCTCCCCTCTCCCTCTCACCCTCTCGCGCTAAATACATGCATTGCCTATCTAGCCCCCAACCTCTCGTGCATGCGCACACACGCACGTTGTATATCTAGGTCACTCCCTCAAGACTGTCCCACTCTTTCTTCCGCACGGCGGGCCACACTCGCTCAATCTCGCTCTCTTTATCTGAGTCTCGTTTAACCTCATTTTCTTTCACACACAAATGATATATCTCCCTGTTCGGGCCTCGATCGACACACTCTTTACTCTCTCACGCAGATTGTCTATCTAGGTCAGTCCATCCAAGCCGCCACCACTCTTTCGACCTCATGGTGGGCCACGCTCACTCAGTCTCTCTCTCTCTCTCCGTATGTCTCGATTGACCTCGCTCTTTCTCGAACAAAAACGATATATCACCATGTTTGAGCCCAATTCGACCTATTCACATTGTATACTCTCTCACGCACATCGTCTATCTAGGTCACTCTCTCCAACCCGCCCCACTCATTCGATCGCACGGCGACCCTATGTGATTGGTTGACCTTGCTTCCTCCCACGCACAAAATATATCTACACGTCTGTGACTGGATCATCTCTCAAGCTCTATCTTACAGCCCTCACCCTTGCCAAAAATCTCAATCGGACAATATCTCTCCAGAGCATATATATTTGTTCAATGAATGTCGGACCACACTCACTTTGTCTCTCTATCTATATGTCTCTCGATTGACCTTGCTTTATCACACCGTATCTTCCACGCGTTGAAGCTACTACCTCTCCATCCCTCGCAAAGCCGGAGCTATTTACATTGCGAGGGGCACTCCAACCTTGGATTAATTTGTGTAGGCATTTATTCCGGACGGTTTAGATTATATTTTCATATCATTCGGCCCACAACTACTCCAAACACCGTTGCAACCCACGCAACTGCGCTAGTTGATTTCCCCCTGGCTCGGTCATCGCTCTCTCGCACATCCTTTCTCTCCTTCAACGTCGCACCATGGTATTATTGAAAAAACTATGTTGTTCTCTTTAATTATTATAAATAAGCTACAAAACTACACATCGATAGTCCACTTGGAATGGAACAAATTTCGACCAACAAATTAAAGTGGTACAAACTACACACCGAGGGGCCCACATGTCATGAAACAAATTTGGACCCATATGCAAATTAAAAAATAAAGGACGAGGATCGAACATGCGACCGGGCCTTCAAGCCGCACGTCAAGAGTAGGCAACATACTTAGAATAGCAATGTTTGTTGTACCCCCTTTGTTCACATAATGTTTTTATATTACCACAACCTAATTAATGGATAACTTGTAATATTATTTTTAGTACTATTCGCCTTCACTTACTGGTGGGTTCCATGTGTGCTCTCTCTCTCTCTCTCCTCCCCTTCTGTGTTTAGACGCACGGGCAAACAGGAAGAACTCACGGGCGATGTTGCCGTTGACCATATCTGGATGCGTTCACAAGTCACGGCACCAGCTTCACGTACTAGCAGCACTAGTTAGTGTGTACGTGCAATGCACATTAATTTGGAAGTATATTAAGTGCATGCGGATATTAACTACTAGGATATTATTTGCGTGTTGTCATGTGATTAGCACTATTTTTGGCATGAAATTAACTGCACGCTAAACGTGTTGAGCGCTCGACATTGAAGCAGTCTAGGTCGTTGGATGACAAGGAATACATGTGGCTTGATGAAGTTTTATATTTAATTTGATACGGCTCTAGCAGAACATTCAATCGATCAAACCATACATTTCGTTTAGTCTGACTCCGACTTTAAATTATATGACGATCAATATAAAATAAACGGAAATGATAAACGTTCGGATTTTAAGCATGGCAATCCGAATGTTTTTCATGGCAAATTTAGATTGCGCAGCCGCAGCGGGGGCGTCTCATGGTGGGAAGCGGCTCCTCTGCCGTGCTCTGTGTGTCGTCGGGCCACTGACTGGCGGTGACAGCGGCGTCTTGCGCCGTTGTTGGCGTACTCTTGGACGTTGGCCTAGCTTCAAGGAAGGCCAAAATGTTCTAGACTTCGGAGCGAGTCGACTGGCGGGAGGAGGCGACTGGCGTTGGTGCAAGGAAGCGGTCGACGGCGGCCATCCATGCCGCTGAGGGGGGCACTGGCACCCGCGCGGGGACAGGCGCTGTCAACGGCGCGGTGGAGACATTCGTGTGCACAAGCATCGGCACGGGCGCGCACGTGCACACGCAGGCGCATGCGCTGGCAGGTGCACGGGCGCGTGAAAGTCGGCGGGCACCTCGTGGAACCCCGTGGGATCAAGCTCGGCGACAATGTGCGGCTCCCATCCCATCAATGCCATGGGGATGGGCGCTGGCGCAGTCGGGGCGACGGGAGCCGGAACGGGAGCGGGGACAGGCACGACGTCTTCCCGCAAGGCCAGTTCAAGCTCGTCCCAAAGAGCCTTATGTTCTTGAGACTCTGGCTGGGTGTCTTCCTCAGGAAACTGGAACACTAAGGGCAGACCATCATGATGCGGCATGGCATACGTTTAGGTCAGGCTAGTTGGAGGTAGACGGCAGGAGAATCGGAGAGGAAGAGAGAGGATTGTAGCGATACCGGGTAGTGCGGGGTTGATTTTAAACTGCGGCGCCGGCGACATTAAAAGTGGGAGCAGTTGGGACGACGGTGGGCGGCGGAGCCTGGTCAAAGGGCTCGCCTCTCGGTGAGCCTGCACAGCGGTCTGCTCGCACACCTCCCTGACAGCCGGCGCAGCGGTCTGCTCGCACGCCTCCCGTCGACTCACACGCTTGCTTGGACGGCACCTGCCGATTGCCAATGAGAAGCGGGGGCTCATGGCGGCAGGTAAACACCCACGGTTTCAATAGTGAAAGCGTTCGCCTTAACGTGACAGGTCTTTCTTCCAAAATACCTTGGCTCTTCATTTGTGCAACTTGTCATAAGCAGCTTGTCTCAAATTGAAGAAAAAACTTACGAAGTAATATTTGTGCCATATCACGTGACCATGCTTAGTTTCAAGAATTTATGCTCACTTTTGGATTTTCTGAAATTTAAGATCCAGGATTCGAAACAATATCATAACTTGCATCATGCAATAAATTTTCAAGCCGTACATCTATCCTGTTGTATTTATTAAGGAAGGATTTGGTCAAACATTTTGCTTAGTTAGACTTCAGACAAGTTATATATGCAGAGTAAAAGGATAATCCCTCCGTACCAGTGCATTGCTGATATATTAACTCAAGTACTAGGCACGAACAAACGGGCTCAATTCTGTGCTCATCCTGGTGTAGTAGTAGTAGTACTAGGCAATGCAGTTGACGGGTGACCTTGACGAGCGGCGACCGAGGGAATTGAACCGTGCTCGGCACGATAGGTAACGTTGTCTAGTTACTAAAGCATCCCTCCATTGTTCATCGGTAGTCATTATGGACCGGGGACATGAGGGGAATTTCCTAGGGCTGGAATTCTGGCCGCCAGATATTTCGACTTGAAACACTGAGGCTCGACTGGTTGGGGTAATGGGGTTGCCTAATGTGCGTACAACGCACGCCATCGAAGGACACGAGCCCGGTTTTTTAGGATCAACACGAGCCAAGGTCTGGCTGGTACGCTGTTGGGTCCTACCATTCGAGAATACGAAAGGAACCTTTTAAATTGCCGAACGAATCTATGTGTATTACAATACCCGTATTTTCCTTGCAAATACTAATCTCAACGTGGTAATTGATTTATGACGAGTTGTTGAATTAGAGTGAGTTTGTGATATAGTGATCTCAACGTGGATTTCACATTTCATGGTATCCCTAGTAAGTTTTCCAATGCAAATTCAAATTTGAAAGATGAACAATATGGAGGTGAGAAAACTTTGTATGTATCAAGCATATGACCACACACACACACACACACACAAAGAGAGAGAGAGAGACACACACACGAACACAACAACAATCCAATAAGTATAGTGCATCTATTTTTTCAAACCATGCATGTATGACACGAATTCAAAAATACTCCTTCTATTCCTAAATATTAGTCTTTTAGAGAGTTCAACAAGTGACTACATACGGAGCAAAATGAGTGAATCTAGACTCTAAAATATGTCTATATACATCCGTATGTGCCAGTCCATTTGAAGCCTCTAAAAAGACTAATATTTAGGAACGAAGGGAGTAAAATGTAAGACATCCATGGTCCTCAGTTCAATATTTAAAATGAACATGAAACTGAAACATGAATATTAAGTCTATTACTACAGTACATGCAAATGTTCTGTTTAGGCGGAGCTATGATTGTCGGGGGTCAACCCCTCGACCTTAGATAAAATTGTGGAGCTCTGTTTAGGGTTGTTTAGATTATATTTGTCCCCACCCTCCCAGCCATTGATTGGTTGTGCACCCCCACCCCTCCTCCCCGGGAGAATATCATGTGCCCCCATACCTTAGATGCTATATGCTGATACGAGTTGCTTGGAGCTTGTAGATCTGAGATATAGCAGCTCACATGACGTGTCTTAATATTTCTGCAGGAAACCTTGATGTGTTTGAGAATTGCACACAATTTGTACAAGAACTACTTAGATGCCCTTTGATCCCATATCCAATGACCTCGAAGCTCGTATCACTGTAGCATCTAAGATGAAGGAGGACATCATATTCTCCTGTATGTAAGAATATCATGTGCTACCACACCTTAAATGCTTTGGTGATACAAGCTCTTCGGAGGCGTTGGATTTGTGACCCAACACCTCCTCGGTGGTTCGAATGGTTTTTTGCAGAAAAGCCCCAAAAGAGTTCGGCCACTGCTTACAAGCACAAAGACTGCTCAGATGCCATTGGATCTCAGATCAAACGACCTCCAAGCTCGTATCATCGTAGCATCCAAGCTGCGATAGCACCTTATGTTTTCTCGCAGGGAGAGTATGAGGTGCTCCCGCACCGTAGATTCTACGGTGATACGAGTTCACTGAGATTTAACGGCCCACAATAGGAGGTTTGAATGTTTTTGCAATATACGGCTGATAGAGTTTGGGAAATGCGCAGAAAGTACAAGTACTACGCATGTGCCATCTGATCACTGATCATATGACCTAGATGCTCATATTACCGTAGCGGGTAATTAAGCTACGGGGAGCACCTAATATGAGCACCGGGTGCCGTTGGATCGAAGATGCAACGGCACACACGAGGCCTGAATGTTTTATTTGCAAAAAAAACCTTTGGAGAGTTTGGAAATTGCGCATAATTACAAAGACTACTCCCATGCCATTGGATCTCACTTCCAACGGTGTAAAAACTCATATCACCATAGTATCTAAGCTGTGGGGTGGATGTGATATTCTATGCCGTTGTCATTTTTGTTCGTAAACTTGCAAAATACGTGCAACTCGTGCCGTTACTTGTCTAACCACGCAAAGTGTTTGTTCAAAAAAACCATCCTACACTGAAATATTGGAACAACACACGGGGGTCCCACTTGCCATTAATCAAATTTGGACCTCAAACTAACAAATCTGAAAGACGAGATTCGAATTGGCAACCTGGACTACAAAGCGTAAGTCGATAGCCTGAAAAAACGAACGGTTGTTGGCTTTGTCCCATAACTTTATTTTATTTATACAGTACTTTCGTTGAGTAGAGTAGAGGGAGTGCCTCGTCAACACGTGCATGACCGTTGTCTCACTTACTGGTGGGTCCCAGGTCTATGATCTCAATCTCTCTTCTCTCCATCATCTAACCTTTGCACGGGCACACACGAAGAGCGGCGGTAGCTTGCCGTGGTGTTATTACAACTAAAAAAAAGCTTGGAAAATAGAAGAATCGCCTAGAACAAGAGACGTTGTGGCTGGTCGAGACGGAGCTAACCACATCTATCCTCCGTGCCACGTTTGCATGACGAAGCTGTGTGTCTAGTGGGGTGTTTTCGACCGACTGGCTGGGTCCCGAGGTCGAACCATAGGTACTACGTCTGATACAGTATATTTTTACATGCACATTTTTCCTCAGTGCCGAGACGTGGCACACCCTACCGCGCGGTTTCGGGGTCCTCCCGGGTGGTGCACGCATATATTCTTCCTGACGTGGGATGCCCTACCGCGCGTTTTCTGGGTGCTCCTTGGTTGTAGCACCAAAGCAAGTAAATGAGTTGTCAAATCACGAAAGACCACCTTTCCCGCCGAGTACATCAGTGAAGCACGGCGGCTAGCTAGTTGGGCTAGTTCGAGTGATTAACTAGGCCGCCGCCACATTTGTTTTTTCACCCCTTTTTTATCTACTTGCCGGCAGGTAAATTTAAATATCCACCACGGCGTTGCTCTGGTGTTTGGGTGCGGCAGGATTTTTTTTGATTAACGGGAGCAGGCGCAGCAGGATTTTTAATTTTTTGATTAATGGGAGAAGGCGCGGCAGCAATTAGTCATGATGACTCCGCCTATAAAAACCCACAGCTCCCTGATGTGAGAAGTCGTCGACTGGTGTTTTACCGTGGTGAAAACCCGAAGATTCCCCGCTCCCTCCGCCTTCCCGTAGATTGCATTGCCTTTCAGCCGTTTCGCCCCCTTTGCTTCCTCTCCCCATTGCTTCTACCTGGTGCCATGGCGACGCAGCAGATCACGGAGTCCAAGGTGAGGCTCCTGACACAGGAGCTCCATGCCAAGGATGCGGAGCTCAGGGCCAAGGACGTGGAGCTCCGTGAGCTCAAGGAGGAGAGGAGTGCCATGCTCCTCCGTTATGTGCGGGAGTTCATGGAGCTTCAAAAGCGGCAGGCGTCCACCACAGAGATGCTCGAGGCGTCGGCAGCGTTGCTACAGAAAGCGGGAGATACGATAGGCCGTCAGGGGAGCCGGCTGGAGCGCGAGCGAGCCGATCGTGACGAGGTCCAGGATCGCCTCAGCCACTTGGTGAACCAAGTTGCCACGCACGTGTTGCGGCTGCGCGATGCCTACCGTCGTGCCAGCGCGACAATGCCGGCCGTCGGGCTAAACCCGTTCGACCACCCGGTCGACTTCAACGAGCTGCGGCTTCCTGACCTGATCTCCTTCTTCACCTATATCTCCGAGGAGCTGAGCCATCTCCGCGCGATGGTGGGGGCTGAGCTGGACAAGGAGGGGTTGCGGGCTGCCATCGCCGTTGCCGAGCGAATCCTTTCAGGGCCCCGTCACCGAAATCCATTCGTGCCATTAGACGCCGTCTTTGACGAGCTGGCTCCCGTCGACCGGGAGCGGGCTCTGCGGGCGGTTGCACCCTGCATCACCAACGTCGTGCGCCTCGAGAAGCAGAGGGACTTCGGTGATGTTTAGGCGCCCTCTGCATGGGCATGTCCATGTCTCGGCACAACATGACCGTTGGATCAAACTCAGACGGTGCAGATCAGTCACTGTAGCACAAAGCGTATGGGTGTGTTTGGTTGCATTCTCATCTCAATATAGTTGTTTCCTCTTCGTGTATTTTTGTCAACCTACTAGTGTGGACTCATGCACCCTTCATGCACTCTACCAAACACCCAAAAGTGGGTCGAGAAGGGAACTTTTGCTCCCATCCCGTGCACCCTTCATACACCCTGCCTAACACTATTCGTGCTTCATATGGTTCATGTTTCATGGAGTACTGTAGCACCGTACTCTCCGTGCGCTGTGGACCTAGTTCTGTTAACATTGATCTCACCGTTCATTCTCGACCGGACAGTCGAAAAAGCGGTACTATGTTACATATAAGAGTAGTTGACATGCGCACAACATCATTTGTTATCGTCATATCTTACTACACTAGCAACAAGATTGTGTAGTACTGACGTATGAACCACTGCACATGCCTAGTAGTAGGAGCACTGTGTATGTTCAAGTGGCTACCGTGTTTCGCACTCCTCCGTCATAAGAGTGGAAACGCTTGCTGTAATCATTTTTTTTCTTCTGAAAAACAGTGGACACGCTCTACCGTGCGGATCCTCCTCCAGCCATGCACTAAATTACTCACTTTCGCCGGCGTGTGGGACAGCCAGCATCGGGGTCCACCAGCCATGCACTAAATTACTCCGTAGTAGAGTGACGGTAGACTACCCCGATCGAAGCGCTGCAGTAATGCCCAATGAGCTGTCAAATCACAAAACCCCCTCCTTTCCAGTAGTAAGTTGGACGGACGAAGCAACCATCATTTCACTCTTCTCTCTCAGCTTCCTCTCTACCCAACCCTCACTTCTGCCTCATCTTGTTCCTCATTTCTTCAAGAAAACCCCGACCTGCTTCTGCCATTGTTCTTCTCTCCGAAAGAAGGAAAGGTGAGCGCATCAATGGTGTTGATTCTGGCCAAGGCCCGGTCTTGCAACCCCGAGACTGATCCTATAACTCCCTCTCTTTTCTTCTTTTGGGTTTGTGATTATGGTTTCTTTTCTTTTATTTCTATTTGACAGTTTCTTGATGGACGCTGGAGCACTGGCCGAAGTGATGTCTATGGCTCCGGCCAAAACCGTCGAGGCTTATGGTACGAAGAAGCGCAAGCACCCCACCGAGACTACCGCAGACAATCTCAAAGCCATCGCCCTGTCCAAGCCCCCCTCTCCGGGATCCCTCATTAAGCAAGTCCAGGTAATATCTCTTCTTGACGATCTTTTTCTCGATCTTGATCGTGTTTTTTCATCTAACATGCAGTACTAGTACTAGTAGTACAACTTTCTGGGTGATCTTGCATGTGATTTTTGTGTGCCAAATGACGGTTCTAAATTCCTCTTTTGACCAAAACATGCAAGAGGTTGACACTGATTTCTTATAGATTACTTTCAACTACTCCCTCTGTCCCAAATTTCTTGTCTTAGATTTGTCTAGATATGGATGTATCTAATACTAAAATGTGACTTGATACATCCGTATCTAGACAAATCTAAGACAAGAATTTTGGGACGGAGGGAGTACTTTATGAACATCAATGCTACCTTTTAAGAGGGTATATTTGCCTTAGTAACTTGTGTTATGGATTTTGCATGTAATCCCTCTGCTCTCATGCCTTTGAAGACATGTTCTAGTGTCTTTGTTCACTCATTTCTGTGCGTATATGTAGTCATATATGGAGTATAATATCGAAAATCATCTTATATTTATGAACGGAGGTAGTAATAAAATATGGTTTCTGTTTGAATTAGAACCAGGTCCGTGGTGGAGATGAAGTTCTCAAAGTCATGCCGTGTGAACTGGAAGACCTGATGATGAGTTCTACTGTTGAACTATCCAGCTGTTGTGTCCTTGTCACCACATGTCCTGAACTAGTGTTTTCCTGTAGCATTGTTGTCAGGCGTGTTCTCGAGGCTATACTTCACCACAACAATTTCCTAGTTGTGCCTTTGATTACGAAGGGTGTGGTTCTTGTAAAGCTTCCCAACAAATCTGATGCGGCCTGTCTTCATCATCATGTTTATGAGTGGAAAGACCACTCTGTTAGGTTCTCCAAGGTTGACAAGATGGTGATGGTGTGTGTAGACATCTCACACAAAGTCCATGGCCTAGTCAGTTATGCGGGGTTCATCCCGTAGGTCGGTGGCAAGAAATAGTCTGCAGAGTTTAGTTAGTGCAACTTTGCTTGTCTGTAGTAAGTACTATTGTTCAGTACTTGATTTGTGTTTGTAAACCCTGTATTGTTTATTAGTACTGCCGCTTTTGGTGTGTGGTCAGTCCTGAGAACGGTCTATGTTAATGTATGTCCACTCAATTCAGTCTGTATATTTTTGAAGTATCCAGATCATATTTTTTGTGAGGGCCGTTTATCAATTATGGTTACACTCCAATATCTGTATGCATTGCAGGGTTTATCGCACCCACCAGGATTTCCAGTCCCATGGATGTTCGGTCCATATGATTTGTCACGACCTTTGGACTGTCCTGCTTGTGGGAGTAGGCAGGGCCCCTGCATGCCACGCGTAGTTAGACGATCAATCTTCTGTTTAGTACTTCAACATAGTGATTTCCTGGTAAGGATTCACTCGTGTCACATCAAGTAAATCTTATTGATTTATTGTCTAAATCTTATTGATTTAATGTCATGTTTTCTTTCTTTTCCTGGAATTTTAGATGCAGGTTTTGCCATGTGACATTCATCACAGAATAAACCGTTTGGTTTGCTCTACGTTGGCTATTTTTGCAGGTTTCACTTTTTATGTCGTGTCAGTAACAAAGGCACTGTCCATCACTTATATTACTGGAAAAAATTGGATCAGTCTGTTGTCTGAGTACAAGCTAAATCCCTATGATGAATTGCAGTTTGGTTTAACAAAAACGCCACAATTAGTCCTTCTCGCGTTTAAAAGAAATGAAGAAAAAAACTGGATCACGGTCACGGATCCTAGTCAAGTTAGAAAGCTGATCATAGCAGACCAGACATGATCGCCGCTGTCTCGCACAGATCAAGCACCGGCAGTTGCTCTAGCACTGACAGCGGCAACAGCTCAGTCTGATCCAGCTGAGGATTGGGCACCGACCGCGTCAGCGGATCAGTCTGATCTACCAGCGGATCGGGCATCGACACCGGCACCAGCTCTACAAGGAGCACCATCTCCGGCAGCAGCGGCGGCTTCGGCACCTGCACCAACACTTGCACTTGCATCTGCTCCGGCCCGTGCAGTTGCACCGGCAACAGACTGGGCTGCGGTTCGCACTTCATATACCAAAGTCCTTACAAAAACCGACATGTCCACCTTCTTGGTAAGCATTGGCCTCCCAAGTGCTTCGTTCTTTTTTCTTTCCATGTTGTTTCACATGATTCACTCTGTTGATCTAACTGTTTGGGCATGTCTTCTTGTTTGCAAATAGAGAATTCCTAGAGCAACGAGGGAGTCGTTCAACAATCCGGGCGACCGCGGCCAACTTTCTCTTACCATGCGCAGACTTGGTGTGAATGAACCTGCTCAATATACCTTAAGTACAAAGGATGGTCGCATGATGATTGATGCTAAAGGATGGTCAAGGTTCAAATCTAAATCATATCTTGCGGTAGGGGATGATGTGAAAATTGAACTTTCTCGGCAAGGAGAGCTGGTCCAAATCAACTTTGAAATTAGCAGCACGCAACTGCCGAACTGATCTATCCTCCGAGAGGTTTTGATGTAATAATCTGGCATGGTGAAACAAGTGTCCTGTGTGTATAAGTAGTACGACAGTATTATTTATCACATGGTATATCGTTGATAGAATTGCAACTCTGATTGCTGGTTAGGAACTGTCGTTCGATTTCATTCCAACAGCTGCCGTGCTTTATTCAATTTTGTGTATTCGCCTTGCGACAGCATCTAAAACCAGCGCACTTGCAATATGAAAAGCGCTGAGGTAGAACACATGGCCCCCCAAACATGCAGGGTCGGCCTGCGGCCCAAAGTCCAGAACCGTGAGCCTATCTGAGTATTATATTCTCAGCTGAACCCCCATAAAAAAGCTGAACCCCCATAATGCCCATGCGTTTCATAGGGAGTATATTTCTCGGCAAGGTGAGCCTGTGATATAAAATATTTGTATATTTCTTTACAGAGGGAGTATCTCTCTGTCAAAAAAATATTTATGTGTAACTAGTTACTCCTGTCTTTCTACTTCCTTTCGCTGATATGTGGGGCAACCGCCAATAGGGTCCACGTGCCATATGCACAAATTAGAGTGCACAACTTCACGGTAGACACACCCCGGTCGTAGCGCCGCAGTAATGCCCAATGAGCCGTCAAATCACAACCCCCCCTTTCCAGCTTTAGCAGTAAGCTGGATGGAAGAAGCGGCAATATTTCACTGGGCCTGAATCCCCTTCTCCCTCGTCTGCTTGTTCAGAGAAAACCCCCTCTCGGCGATTGCATAGGGTTTTCTCATGGAGAACCAGGTACGAATTCTTCATCCATCCCCGATAAACCCAAGTCCCTTGGTCGCAGGTAATCCTAGGATGGCAGCCGCCGCCGTTGATGCATTTTTCTTCCTACTGAATCTAGTGTGTTTCATTTGTAGTGCCTAAAGTGCGAGTACCCTACAGGTTTCTGCGCCTTCGGCGAGACGCCACACTTGTTCCTTTTCATCCTAACACAAAATTTTGAAACGCGCATAGTATGTTCCTAGAATCCTATTTTCTATCCGGGAGGGTGGGGTTTTTTTGAACATGCTGTGTTCTCATATTATTTTTCCTGCAATGTATTATTTGCTCTGCCAGAACACATGTACTCAAGATGCTCGGCCTTGCCATAACTGAATACACTAGTTTAATGGTCACAGTGAAGACAAGCCATGGATATAAGTTCCGAGTTGGGTTCATGAACCAAGAAGATCGCTGCTTTTTTATGGCCGAACTTGGATAAACTTTCTCAAGTGTTACGGACTGAAAGTTGGCACACGAATGTTGATGGAAATAGCAGAACCTGGTCTCATCTTCACTACGATCTTCCACCCCGACGTCGTTCCAATTGTTCATCCATGTTAGTTTTGTATCTGGTTCTTGCTTGTTGCCTCAATTACTTCTTAATCCACCTATTCTATCTAACTAATCACAATTTAACTTTAGAAGTAGCAACGAATCTCTCACGAAGATGCTACTTCTAACTAATATTTTCTTATAATTGGTGGCATGTGTAGGTTTTTTCAGAGTTAAGCAGTCTTCTCGTTTTTTACTCTGTAATAACTCGGCTGTTACTAATGGCACTGAAGTTGACTGGATCGACATCCACAAGTTCCTACACTTTATTGATCGTCTTGAGGTCCTTGTGGGGCGTTTCAATGGTGGAAGGCCACGTGGGATATGTGTGCCACTATTGCACTCGTTGAACAGGTCCAACTGTGTCGAGAAACTTATGGTACGAGTTGTTTTCTGTTATATATGTTGTTCATAAACTATTGCTTATACACAGTTTTACAGCTGTGATCTTCTTGAAACAGGAACTGCCGAGTTCTATTGTTCCTATACAGATGCCTGACCATGGTCGGGTCAGACTTGCGCTTGGTCACAACATGATGTTTATGTCGACCTACTCAATTCCCCTTGGAGGTGAAAAGATACTTATTCATGGGTGGTCTCAAATAATGAAGGCCCGTCCATCTTGGAGAATAGGACAGAAGATTATGTTCATGCTTTTCCATGGCTCTAAAGCGAATATCCTGTTTATTGACCATGTTGCGAGATGAAGCCGCTTTCAGAAGGTTGTGGATGCGCGGGGTGGCGCCTGGGCCTTGTCCTGGGGCTTAGCGGCCTCACCCTTGGTTAACTGTAGGCAAAGTAGCACTTTTCGAGGCGTGCTTTGTACGGTTGAACCTGTATAAGTACTCATACTGCTTTCAGCTTTGGTTGTTAAGTGCCCCTGATGGTTTCAGTTAAGGTTGTTAAGTACCGCTGCTGCTTTTACAGTCTGTCATGTTTCTTCAGTCCTGTCTTCATCCAGCCGCCAAAACCAAACCAGCGCCGGCGGGGCCGCCTGCTTCCGCCTCCCATGGCTGGCTGTGCCTCAGCGCACGCATCGCCGCCCCATCATCTCCTAAATCATTAACGCCGACGTCCTCCGCGCGCTTTGGTGCGCTCGCCGCGGCGCCGCCCTCTCGCGTTGTCAACATGGTCAACAAACAACAGGAATCGACAGAAGTACATGGAGAGGATGACAGTAGGGGCCCACCACGTCAGCGTATGGAAAAATAAAATGCTTCCTCCTAGTGTTTTCCTGACATCTGGGACCCACGACATTGTGAGCGTATATAGTCAATAGACAAGAGAATAGCACAAGTTTGGCTGACACCTGGGACGTAGCTACTCGAGCAGTATTTTTTTGTTTGGTATTGTTGAGACGGAGCAGGGTTTGAACTGGGCTGTGGCCCGTCTAGCCCAGGCTTATATTTTATGTTCACCATGTGACCAGCCCAGCTACTTTTTATTTGTGAAAATGAGCCCAGTTTATTTTTTCTGAAGAATACCCAATCTAGGCCTACTTATTTTTCTACGCCCTCATGGGCTGCAACTCTTTCAAGACGCCTGCAAATCTTGAAAGTAATATGAAATGGGTTGTAAATATAAAAACAGATGACAAATTGGTAATTACTTTATAATTTCTGAATTTTATCACATTTTCAGATTCCTATTTCACTGGGCATTAACCTAATTTAAATATATCTTCAAAGTACTTTAAATCTGGCTGGAAATTTCGGTATTAAAAATAGTTTGGAACCCACAGAAATATGCGAAATTGTCCCTGGCCAACCAGAAAAAACGACTGCAATAAATTGCATAAGAAGTTGCCATGAGCTATATATAAATTATTAAAAAAAGAGGGAGTGGTCTGACTTGTGGGCCTGTTTAGTTGACGCGTATGCAAGATTTTTTTAGTTATTATATACGTCAACAAACGATTCTAGCAGACGTAACCGTTGGATGTCAATCCAACGGCCGTCGTGTTTCTTCAATCTCTGATCTTCTTGCTCCAGCCGCCAAAGCAGCGCTGGCGGGACCGCCTACCTCCCGCCTCCCGTGGCCGGCTGTGCTGCCGCGCAGGCCTCAGCGCCCCCTACTACTCCCACTGCTGGCCAGGGAATCCCACTACTCACCCACACACTACAAGAAATATGTCAACTAGTGACCTTCTGTCAGTGACCCTGGAAGAATTGGTCATAGATCTATGACCATTTGAGACCAATTGGTCAAAAGCTGTTCGGGGGGCTCCAAACCCTAAACCATTGCGACCATTTTGGTCAAAAAGGTCGTAATTTCCTTACACGAAATGGTCATAAAGCAAACAACGCTAGTTCGCTGCCTTATTTCTAGTTGTTAATGACCAATATAGATGGTCATAGCCTTGTAAATTGTGGTGGGTTGCTATGACTAGGCGCCACCTCATCAGTTTTGCCTATGTGTCATGTCCATGTGGCAGTTTTTGCCCTAGGTTGTGAAGCAACCTATATTTCGGTCATTCCCAAAAAATCTCATAAATTCTTTGGGTCATATATTCGTCAAATATGTAAAAAACCTTCCTTGCCTAGTTCAAAAATAATTTGAAAATATTCATTTTCCTATTCTGTTTAGAACAACAGTATGTGAAGGAAGTACCACTTTGGCATGTCCAAATAGTCTGCATTTTCTACAGTGCTTTCCTATGCCCAAATAACCATCCTCCACCAAATGCCAGCTCAATCCATTCATTATTTTGAGCCCAGCTTCAACATTCGTATTTATGTCTAGTGTGGTACTTTGCAAAGCAAGTACCACCTAGGCTCCTCCTTTTGAGCTAAAAATTTGTGAAGACGGTCTTCTTAGTAACTGATCATCCTCAGCCAAAACACATGCCCATTAGCCATGTACATTTCCTGTACCGCTAATCAAACACTTGGCTGCTAATTCATGTTTGAGCATCGATCGGTCTCCTCGTGAGAATCTTATGTTGTAATTTTCTTCCTAGCACCTACCTGGGGAGTTCCCAACCCACTAGACATGCCTAGGCCGCCTAGAACACATGGCAACACCACGGTCACACGGTGACCACGCGGTGGGCATGCGAGTTTACGTGCTCTAGAGTTGGGGCCCTCGGCCACTGCCCAAACCTCGACGTATCGCCACCAAACCATGTATTTCTGATTAAATAGGTACTTATGTAACTAGAAATGATTTTTGGAAAAAATAAATAGCAAACTATGAGGCAGCTGCAGTTCAAATTTGACCCGCTTCCAATGAATCGGCGGAAATTTGTCTTTTTCACGAGAGGTGGATCAAAACTTTTTACACCCAACCATTTTGTCAATTGTGCATTAAATATGTCCTAGTATTTTAGAAAAATGATTTGGTCCAATTTTGCAACAATTATTTTGGAAGTCCTTCACAGAAAAACCTCCTTTTGGGACTCGATAAATGGAAAATGGTTTTTTCGTCCAAAGAAAATGAAAACTTCCTTAGGCAACATTGTTTGCCATTCCAATATGCACCCTTGTGCACAATATGAGATCCTTTAAGCAAACTATGCCATGAATGTGGCCATAAGATTGATCATTTGGCTTGAAATCCATTGATCTCCTCACGTGATAGCTCGTTTGTGAGAACACTTTTTTAAAATAATTGCCGTATTATAAGTTTGTTATTTTTCCTGGGAACTTGGCCACATATAATGACACAATGCGAATGTTTCCCAATTTTTTGATTTTTTTGAATTTTTTATGCCCGTTTCAAAATGCGGTCAAAACGGCAGGAATGACCGTTCCTAGCTAGTGGTTGAATCTTGGAATTTTTTTGGTGTTTCTCTGATAAAATAGATACTTATGTACCTAGAAATGATTTTTGGAAAAAATAAAGAGCAAACTAGAAGGCAACTACAGTTCAAATTTGACCCGCTTCCAACTGAATCGGCGGAAATTTGTCTTTTTCACGAAGGTGGATCAAAACTTTTTACACCCAACCATTTGGTCAATTGTGCATTAAATATGGCCTAGTATTTTATAAAAATGATTTGGTCCAATTTTGCAACAATTATTTGGGAGGTCCTTTACAAAGAAACCTCCTTTTGGGCACTCGAAAAATGGAAAATGGTTTTTTCGTCCAAAGAAAATGAGAAGTTCCTTAGGAAACATTGTTTGCCATTCCAACATGAACCCTTGTGCACAATATGAGATCATTTAAGCAAACTATGCCATGAATGTGGCCATAAGATTGATCATTTGGCTTGAAAGCCATTGATCTCCACACATGACAGCTCATTTTTGAGAACACTTTTTTAAAATAATTTCCGTATTACAAGTTTATTATTTTTCCTGGGAACTTGCCACATATAATGACACAATGCGAAGGTTTCCCAATTTTTTGATTTTTTGAATTTTTTATGCCCGTTTCAAAATGCGGTCAAAACGGCGGGCTTGGCCGTTCCTAGCTAGTGGTTGAATCTTGGAATTTTTTTGGTGTTTCTCTGGTTAAATAGATACTTATGTACCAAGAAATGATCTTTGGAAAGAATAAAGAGCAAACTATGAGGTAGCTGCATTTCAAATTTGACCCGCTTCCAACTGAATCGGCGGAAATTTGTCTTTTTCACCAGAGGTGGATCAAAACTTTTTACACCCAACCATTTGGTCAATTGTGCATTAAATATGACCTAGTATTTTAGAAAAATGATTTTGTCCAATTTTGCAACAATTATTTGGGAGGTCCTTCACAAAAAAACCTCCTTTTGGGCACTCGGAAAATGATTAAAAATAGCTAGAAAGATCAGAAATGCATACAAATTGGTCCTTATCCATAAATTTAGTATAACTCTAGTAAAAATTTGTGTGGTGCCCTTTTGCAATATATTTTTGATAGCTACTTTACAAAATCTCTCTATTTTTAGTACTTCAAAACTATTTTAAATCACTGATTTTCGAACCAATGAGAACTGTTCCACGGACCGATGACATGGCGTCCATCCATCCATCCATCTCTCCATCCCACATCCATCCATCCATCCATCCATCTATCTACAGAAAAAAAGAAAAGAAAAAGAGATACCCCCACCCGCAGCTAAAACCCTAGATCAGATCGATCGCACCCTTCGCCCCACCTCCTCGTCGTCGCCGCCCCCCTCCCGATCCACTCCTCTCCCTGCCCACCGCCCCTTCCTCCTCACCCACCGCCCGACCTCGCTGCCCCCACACGCTCTGCTCCGCTCTGCTCCGCTCCGCTCCGGGATCCATCCACCCACCCAGGCCATCGTCATCCTAGGGTTCCGACGCCCGCACCTCACCCCGTGCCTCTCCACCCACACGGCCACACCCTACCTCTCATTCGTCGCAGACCTAGACCTTGACAACTTTGCCGCATCCCTGCCACAGCCCCATGGCTCCTCTTCATCCTCATCTCCCCGGGATCCCCACCTCCTCCGGCTCCCCCTCTCCTGAGAAGGCCGAGATGGACGACATCAGCTCCCCCCCTCTCTCTCTCTCACTGAACCACCTCTCGATCCCCTTTGGGGGAAGAGGGCTGCAAGTGAGCTGGCGGCCATGGCGCGCCCATATCCGCCCTTCCTTTGCTCGTAGCGCCGGATCCACTACCGCGCAAGGGCAGCCGCAGCCATGGAAGGTTTCCTCTCTCTCCCCCTCATGGTCTCTCTCTGTTGCTTGGTTTCGATTTTGCTCATGTGGTTTCCTCCCTCCCCTCCCAATGCATGCGCGCAGGTCCACCATGACTCCGTTTGCTTCGTCCATTGCCGTGCGGTCAACGACGATGATGATGCAGCCGTGCGGTCGGTGCCCTCTGACGCTGCTCTCCGGGCCGTGCACAGTCACGCCCTCCACTCACCTTCTCTCCATCTCCTGCCAGGAGGCCCTAGATCGAGGCGGCGCCAGATTCGCCATGGCGAGACTAGTGCTTCCAGATTTGCGACGGAGGCCGGCTACTACTCCTCCGACCATTCTCCTTCTGCCGATGACCTCAAGGTCATCTCTCTCTGTCTTGTTTGTAACCGTTGTCCATCTTTCTCTATGTCCAGGAGCGGTCATGTCTTCATCCATTCGCTTGACCAAAGTATAACATATGCATACACATGACTATTTCTGTACACTGAATAATTAAGCTTCTGCCTAGCTTACCAAAATCATGTATACACAGCTGCACGTTTTAACACTAGAAATCCGTTTCTCTAGCATATATAATAGAAATATAGAAGTGCTTCTTTCCATATTAGAGCTGTGCTTGGCTAATTTTTCCATGTAATGACTACCACTTTTACAGGTAACGCTGATGGTTTCAGAGATTCTCGTAAAGAAGAATTGTACAATGCATGTGCTACTCTTAAGGTACTTGGGGTCCTTCACTTCTGCATAGTAGATTGTTTCCAGCCTTTGAACTCATAGGAGATTTTAACACAAATTGTAACAGATGATGCCCTTAACAGACAATGCATGTGCTACTCTTAAGAATTTAATAAGTGCATGCTATACTGTTGCTTACTAGGCCAGAAGTGTTTTTTATGCTAGAAGTCATTAGTAGATCATGAGCAGAGTGAAGCCTAGTATTGCTGCTGCACAAATAGATTGCTTGCCACTTTGCTACCTGAAACAGAGCCTCGATTCCATTCAGATGCTTTTCCGACTCTTTATTTATTAGCGGCCTGTGTAAGAACAAAAAAATAAAGCTCCAATTAAGTATGGTATTTTGTTTTTATTTCATGCTCTTTGTAGCTGACGGGTTGGGCTGTGCTTGGATGGGCCATGTTGTAGCTTACAGACAGTCTGCGTACTAACTCAACCTCCATATTACAAGTTTAAAAGAATTGCTGCGCACTTCACAAACCTGGGACTAAACATTTCATTATTTTTGCTCTTGATGACTTTTACTTGGACTTTCAGTTTCAATAAGCCACATCCTTGTATAAAACTTAACACTGTCATGCACCTGTTTGCGTGTATGCCTATGATAGGGTTAGGACCTGCCGCACCTTTAGAATAAATATATCTGAGATGATAATATTTCTGTTAAAGTGTTAACACTGATATTTCTGAGCTATCTTCAACAGCGAGGTGGTCCCCTCCTTGCTCGTCGAGATCGCCCTCATCCTCCGTGTCGCCAACGAGGCCGAGGCCAGCGACCCACGAGTCGCCTACCTATGTAAGCGACCACTATTCTCTTCCGCTTTGCACATTCATCCTCTGTTAATTACTGTTACCAAGGCACCAAAGCAGAGCAGATCCTTTTGCTCTGCTCTACTCTCTTTGTTAATTACTGCTCCTGTATTCTATTAGCACCAAGTCTGCCTTGCCTGTGTATTACATACTCCCTTCATTCCGAATTACTTGTCGTGGTTTTAGTGTATTATATACTCCCTTCATTCCAAATTTGAACTAAAACCACGACGAGTAATTTGGAACGGAGGGAGTACTTTATTCTTCTTGCTGAAGTACTAGAAGAGTAGTGCTATCTTGCTGCTGGTGACACTCCATGGACTACTCACTGTTAATTTATTCCGAGTGGCCATAATTCCCTTCCTAGCAGCACCACAGAGTACCACCTGCTCTCTTGTCTCACCCATAACAACAATTTACTAGCAGTATGTGTCTTGGGTACTATCTAGGTCCCTTCTACTACTACACCTAGTTACTTGTGTGTATCTTATTACTTACTAGTTAGCACACATGTGTAGTAGTACTGTACTATATTCTTCTTCCTCTACTACTACAATAGTACTTGTAGTAGTGGTGTCTTACTGCCAGTGACAGTTTATCGAGTTTATTAACTCCAAATGAAGTGAGCTGGGCATAATTCTCTAGATGCGGTACATAGTCACTAGTAGAAAAAGGGTCAAACGTGAAGCACATTAGTGTCGGTTTGTATTTGAGCCAGCACTAATGTATACATTAGTGCCGGTTCCAACGGCTAGCCGGGCCGCTTTCATTAGTACCGATTCGTGGCGAACCTTTAGCACCGGTTCGTGCCATGAACCGGTACTAATGAGAGTAGTGGCAGGATGTTGTCAGACTGGGGCCCCTCCAGCCCCTTTAGTGCCGGTTCTTGGCACGAACCGGTACTAAAGGTCGTCCTACATAAACCCTTCATCCACCCGAGCTCGCTCTGTTCTTCCCCTTTCCCCTCTCCTCTCTCTGTTCTTCCCCTCTTCCTCTCAAGCTCATCACACATTTTGCCCAAAATTTGTCAAGATTTGAAGGCCCCCATCCATTCAAATGATCACAAAGGTTAGCAACTTTTTCCTTTCATCTCTCATTGCTAGATTAGCTCTTGCAATGCTTTATATAGTGATTAATTTGTGAGTTTAGTAATTTGGGAGGATATATATATATGTGCTAGTATTTGATTTATATGCAATTTTTTCTAGGAGGTATGTGAACCGGAAATTCCAACCGACCCTATTGTCGAGAGGTTAAATTTAGTTGAAAGAGAAAACGAGTACTTGAAAGAAAAATTGAAAAGAATTGAGGGGGAGAAGATGGAATTGAAGTTGCATGTTGCCGATGTCGTCGATGATCACAAGATCAAGATGGAGAAAATGCGCTTGAAGATTAGAAAGATTAGAAAATATGCCATCGATAGTGAGGCTTGGTATCATTATGCTGTTGGATCCATTGTTACCTTAGTTGTGATCTTGATCGCATTTGTTGTTGCATTTAAATGCTTTAGCTAGAGAGTTATTTGTTTGTTGCATTTAAGTGTTGTATGAACTTTATGTATGAACTTGTATTAATTTGGTCTATTCGGTGTTGTGTAATGAAGATGAGCTGGCAATGGATGTATGATGACCGATGCTCTCCCCAGTTCGTTGAGGGCGTGCACACTTTTCTGCTTGCGGCTGAGGCAAACAAGCAAGCGGATGGTTTTATGCCTCCATGTGCTGGCTGTAAGAATGGTCACAATTACTCTACGTCAAGAACCATTTACGTCCACCTGTTTAAGTCCGGTTTCATGCCCCACTATAATGTTTGGACCAAGCACGGAGAAAGAGGGGTTATGATGGAAGACAATGAAGAAGAAGAGGACGACGACAGCTATCCTGGCCATGGGTTCCCTGAATACGACTATACAACAATGGGGGAAGAAGCTGAGCCGGTAATGCGGGAAGAAGTTGAGCCGGCAATGCGGGAAGAAGCTGAAGAAGAGGCATCAGATGAGCCCGTTGATGATCTAGGTCGGGCCATTGCCGATGCAAAGAGAAACTGCGCAAGTGATTTGGAGAAGAAGAAGTTGCAGCGCATGTTAGAGGATCACAAAAAATTGTTGTACCCGAATTGTGTAGGTGACAAGAAAAAGATGGGCACCACACTGGAATTGCTGCAATGGAAGGCAGAGAATGG
The DNA here is from genome assembly GCF_003073215.2 of Triticum urartu. NCBI lineage: Eukaryota > Viridiplantae > Streptophyta > Magnoliopsida > Poales > Poaceae > Triticum > Triticum urartu. The sequence goes on from NC_053025.1 coordinate 22,598,751, forward strand.
TGTATCTGACAAGGGATTTGGAAAGTTGCTGGTAATGATAAAGGATATGCTTCCAAAGGACAACGAATTGCCCGAGAGTACATACGAAGCAAAGATGGTTGTCTGCCCTCTAGGGTTAGAGGTGCAGAAGATACATGCATGCCCTAATGATTGCATCCTCTACCGCGGTGAGTACGAGGATTTGAACGCTTGCCCGGTATGTGGTGCATTGCGCTATAAGATCAGCCGCGATGACCCTGGTGATGTCGAGGGTGAGCGCCCCAGGAAGAAGATTCCTGCCAAGGTGATGTGGTATGCTCCTATAATACCACAGTTGAAACGTTTGTTCCAAAACAAAGAGCATGCCAAGGCGATGCGATGGCACAGAGAAGACCGTAAGAAATACGGAAAGTTGAGAGTACCCGCTGACGGGTCGCGGTGGAGAAAAATCAAAAGAAAGTACGGGAAGGAGTTTGCAGATGACGCAAGGAGCGTATGGTTTGGTCTAAGCGCAGATGGCATTAATCCTTTTGGGGAGCAGAGCAGCAACCATAGCACCTGGCCTGTGACTCTATGTTTGTATAACCTTCCTCCTTGGTTGTGCATGAAGCGGAAGTTCATTATGATGCCAGTGTTCATCCAAGGCCCTAAGCAACCCGGCAACGACATTGATGTGTACCTAAGGCCATTAGTTGAAGAACTCTTACAACTGTGGAATGGAAAAGGTGTACGTGCGTGGGATGCGCACATGGGGGAAGAATTTGACCTAAAGGCGTTGCTGTTCGTGACCATCAATGATTGACCTGCTCTCAGTAACCTTTCAGGACAGACAAACAAGGGATACCGCGCATGCACACACTGTTTGGACGATACCGACAGTATATATTTGGCTAATTGTAAGAAGAATGTGTACCTGGGACATTGTCGATTTCTTCCGAGCCGGCATCCCGTAAGAAAGAAAGGCAAGCATTTCAAAGGTGAGGCGGATCACCGGACGAAGCCTCGCCACCGTACTGGTGCTGATGTACATGATATGGTCAAGGATTTGAAGGTGGTCTTTGGAAAGGGTCCTGGTGGACAACCTGTTCCAAATGACGCTGACGGACGCGCACCCATGTGGAAGAAGAAATCTATATTTTGGGACCTGCCCTATTGGAAAGACCTAGAGGTCCGCTCCGCAATCGATGTGATGCACGTGACGAAGAATCTTTGTGTGACCCTGCTTGGCTTCTTGGGCGTGTATGGGAAGACAAAAGATACACCTGAGGCACGAGAGGACCAGCAACGTATGCACGGAAAAGACGGCATACATCAGGGTCATGCAAGCTACGCTCTTACCAAAGAAGAGAAGGAAATCTTCTTTGAATGCCTGCTCAGTATTAAGGTACCGTCTGGCTTCTCATCGAATATAAAGGGAATAATAAACATGGCAGAGAAAAAGTTCCAGAACCTAAAGTCTCATGACTGCCACGTGATTATGATGCAACTGCTTCCGGTTGCATTGAGGGGGCTTCTACCGAAAAATGTTCGATTAGCCATTGTGAAGCTATGTGCATTTCTCAATGCAATCTCTCAGAAGGTAATCGATCCAGAAATCATACCAAGGTTAGAGAATGATTTGGTGCAATGTCTTGTCAGTTTCGAGTTGGTGTTCCCACCATCCTTCTTCAACATCATGACGCACGTCCTAGTTCACCTATGCGAAGAGATTAACGTTTTGGGTCCTGTATTTCTACACAATATGTTCCCCTTTGAGAGGTTCATGGGAGTCTTAAAGAAATATGTTCATAACCGTGCTAGGCCAGAAGGAAGCATCTCCAAGGGCCGTCAAAATGAGGAGGTCATTGAGTTTTGTATTGACTTTATTCCTGACCTTAAGCCGATTGGTGTTCCTGAATCGCGGCATAAGGGCAGACTGGATGGAAAAGGCACGCTAGGAGGGGAACAAATAATATGTATGGACGGACATTCTCTCACTGAAGCACACTACACAGTTCTACAGAATTCCGCCTTGGTGGCTCCATATATGGATGAACACAAGAATTTGCTACGCTCCAAACACCCGGAGCGGTCTGATGACTGGATTACACGTGAACAAACCAGGAGTTTCGCCAGCTGGTTGCAGACACGTACCATGCATGACACCTCTATTGAAGATGACCTGTACTTGCTGTCCCAGTTACCATCTTCAAATATAATGACTTTCAAAGGGTACGAGATAAATGGTAATACATTTTACACGATCGCCCAAGATAAGAAGAGCACCAACCAAAACAGTGGTATCCGCTTTGATGCAGAAACCAAGACAGGAAAGGAAACATATTATGGTTATATACAGGACATATGGGAACTTGACTATCGACGTGGTTTGAAGGTCCCTTTGTTTCGGTGCAAATGGGTCAATATGACACGAGGCGGGGTAACGGAAGACCCGCAGTACGGAATGACAACAGTGGATCTCAACAATCTTGCGTATGCAGACGAACCATTCGTCCTAGCCAATGATGTGGCACAGGTTTTCTATGTGAAGGACATGTCTACCAAGCCAAGAAAAAGAAAAGATAAGGAAGCGAATGCATCGTACGATGAGCCAAAGCAGCACATAGTTCTTTCTGGGAAGAGAAACATCGTGGGAGTGGATGACAAGACGGAAAAGTCAGAAGATTATGAAAAGTTTGATGAAATTGCTCCATTCATAGTGAATATTGACCCGAGCATCCCGTTAAATGATGAAGATTTTCCATGGTTACAGCGCAAAGGGACACACACGAAGAAAAAGTTTCACACCCAAAGATCTGAGATGTGATCGGCTTCACTATCATCACTTTCTTCTGTGTTTCACACCCAGAAGGGAATCTCTGTAATAGTTAGGGTAGTTAATTATGTGTTTTGGCATTTGAAACGCGAAGAAATTTTATGTGCAAACAAATTATTTCATGCCTTTACTGATTTTTAAAGTTAAGTTATTCACAAACTAGTGATTCACACTAATTTCAAATAATTCAAAATTTAAACTATTCAAATTTGAAAACTACGGGCACTAACAGAAAGTTTGTAATTTTTTGTACCTAAAGCAAAAATATTCACAAAGAAACTCTAAATACACAAAAAAAACAACTCAAAAATAAATAAAGCAAAAAAAATTAAAAAAAGCCCGCCTACTAGGCCAGAGCGGCCTGCATACGACTAGAAACCCAACCTATTGTTGGGCCAGGATGCAGGCCCGCAAAGGCCCAGTAGGCCAACAGGGCAGCACAGAACATGTAGGCCCAGTAGGCCTGCTTTGGAGAGGAGCTCGAGAGAGCTACCGCATGGGGGTTTATAAACCAGTGCGGTCGCCCCTCGGCTAGCGAGGTGGGACTAAACTTGCGCACTGCACCTGCGCCAGCGCACCCCCTTTAGTACCGGTTCGTGGCACCAACCGGTACTAAAGGGGGGCCTTTAGTACCGGTTGGAGCCACCAACCGGTACTAAAGGGGGGGCGGTTCCCGCCGCTTGGCCTGGCCAAAACAGGCCTTTAGTACCGGTTGGTGGCTCCAACCGGTACTAAAGGTGCCTTCTATATATACAACACTTACGAAATTTCATTCTCCCTCTGTTTCTTCCTTTGTTTCCCCATTGAAGCACCGCCCGCGCGCCCCGATCGATCAACGCCGTCGCCATCGCCGCCCCCGTCCCCGTCGCCGCCCTCGTCTCCGTCGCCGCCCCGGGCCCGTCCCCGTCGCGCCATCCCCGCGTCGCCGCCCCCGCGTCACGCCCCGGCCCGTCGCCGCCCCCGGCCGTCGCCGTCGCCCCGCTGTGAGCTCTCCCCCTCTAACCCCTCTCCCTCGCCCCCAGCAGCCACCATGGGCGCCGCCCCTCCCCGAGCCCATACACACACACGTACATATGTATGAATTAATGCATGTATATATTAGTATATACATATTTTGTATGTTTAATTAGTTTAGATTTTTTAGATTATTATGTTTTCACTAGTATATATGTATGAATGCATGTTAGATGGATATAATTAGTGTTTAATTAGTATTGAATTTTTTTTATATAATGTTGTTTTTCAGTTTTTTAATGGATGTATAAAAGTTGTGTTTTCTGTTTTTAGTGTTAGATGCTTAATTAGTATGAAATAGCATATAGAATTTTGACATATGCAATGATAGCATAATTAGTGTTATATAGAAATGTTAGAAATTTTAGTTATCAAAATCCAATCATTAAAAAAATGTTACTTTTTGCGGGCATATAGCTAGTATTTGTTCTCGACGATGCCCGGCCCGCATCCTCGCCGTCGACCCGTCCGCGACGACATCCGACTGACCCATGTCCGGGACTGGGCTCCGTCGGGCTGGCACTGGGAGGTGCTGCCTGGAGGGGGGCGCCGCTTGATGAGGAACCCGGCCCCGAGTCCCGTCGTCGACCCTGATCTCGTTTGGTGGCGTTCGCGTGGGCTAGTTTCGGTGCGGAGGGAGCCGTCCCCGCCGGAGGTGGTACGTCGCCGTGTCAGGGAGGAGGACGAGCACGTCCATCGCTACATGGTTGCGTTAGAGGGCGGCAGGTTCTCCAATACCTGGCAGTTTCTTCAGGGATCTCACTTCAGCTATGATCCTGTGAGGGTTCCTTCTGTTTGGGTGTCCACCGCCCGCGCCGCAGGAACCACGAGTGTCCTAGATTCTTCTGTAGTATTCGATCTTTAATTAGCTACCTAGCCAGTGATGTACTATTCAATATTATATATTATTCGAGACGATGTATTCGAGATTATATCTATTATTCGATACGATGTAATTTGAATACTAAATTTTTTTATATTTCTTTTGGCATAGTTAAATAAAAGCTATGGCGGACAATACCGACGGAGAGGGAGAACAGACCATGTTCGATATAATATGCGGGCCAGATGATGATCAGAATGAAGAAGATTATGACGGCTCCGAATTTCTAAACAACACCGGAGAGGGTGATATGATATTCGATCGTGACGACCGAATTGATGAAGTCATGAACTACAATTATGACAATTACGAAGAACATGTTGATCCTGAAACAACAAAGACCGTCGAGGTATATATATTTATATAAGCAGGCATCTGGTGATCATCACATGTTTTAAACGAGTTGAAGATATATTAACGAATCGATCTTTCTTCTTTCAGCCATCCGGATCGAGCAAATCTTCAGGCAACAGGACGAAACGAGGCCTGAACAAAAAGTTGAAGGAGGGCGTAAAGTATAATATCGAGGCAATCAAACCTAATGGCGAACCATTAGCGCCTAAGAAGATTGCGGACAAGTTCGTTCGTCAGTGCGGAGTTCTTGTGAAGGACCAACTCCCGATCTCCCTTCAAGAATGGAGAGAGCCAGCAAAGCCACATCCAGATCTTACTTTTGACGACGACAGACAAAAAAGTCTGCTTTGGGATACTCTCATGGAACATTTCACCCTACCAGATCATTTCACAGAAGCAGATGTGTAGAAAGTCAAGGACGCTGCTCTTAGGAAGATGGCGGTTGCATTCAAGAACCACAAGAATCATGAATGGGACAAGTACGTCAAGGGAGGAAGGAAGACTCCAGTATTCGAGGGAACACTAGAGAATCAAAGTGCTCATTGGGACGATTTCGTGAAATTCAAGGATTCAGAATTAGCTAAGGAACGGTCGAGAATAAACAAGAAGAATGCCGAAAAAAAGGATAAGTTTCATAAGCTGGGGCTAGGTGGCTACGCGGTGGCAATGCCTAAGTGGGATAAGTCTGAGAAAGAGATGGAGGATGCAGGTGTCACTCCGGTTACTAAGAGCTGGCCCCCCAGGTGCAGGACTTGGTTCTATGCGCATGGGGGGAGTTGGACCCGAAGACAGGCAAAGTTTCGATGAAGGCATGTCTGAACGGAGCCGACGATAATATACTTGTTGCAATAGAAGAGGCTCGAACGGGGGTGTTCCAGCCCAACAGAAAGAATGACGAGCTTACGCGTGCCCTGGGAAATCCTGAACACCCGGGAAGAACACGAGGCAAGGGCGCTATTCCGTGGTATGAGGGGTTTTCGGACTGGAACGCCGACTACAGAACCCGTGCGAGAAGGAAGATTGCGGAGGAGAAGCAGAGGAAGATGGAGGAGGAGAAGAGGAAGCTGGACTATGAACGCCTTCAAGGCCTAGAATCAGCGGACACGGACTTGGTAGTCAAATTCCAGCGGCAGCAGGAGCAGATCGACTCACTTAGCCAGCAAAGGGGGTCTCAGCAGCTACAGTAGCTAGCGGATGATCCAGCATTGGATACCACCGCCCCATCCATGCTGAGAAGCAGCGTGGGTTCCGCCCCGTTTGATGCAATGCTGGATAGATACCCCGTGGATGACATCGCGGAGAACACTAACTGCGAGCTACACTTCAAAATTAAGAACATATCCTTGAAGGTGGCGGACGGCGTTGCTTATATAAATTCCCCCGATGCAACCTTCCATTGCAACCCGATTCCAGCAGGCTATGCTCGTGTCGTGGTTGATGAGGTGGTTGACCAATATTCGGGGCTAGAGCTTGACATTCCTGGAGGTGACGAGGAGCACACACTCGGAGATGCCAAACATCGTATCATCCTATGGAGAAAGGATTGCATCATCTTTCGAAGGCCACCGACACTGCGTCACCCGACTCCTCGTCGAAGTCCGCCACCGAGTCAGCAGACTCGCGCTCCTCCAAGTCCACCAACGCGTGAGGCCACTCCTCCTCCTCCAGGTCCGGCAAAGTGTCAAGCCACTCCTCCTCCAAGTCCAACACAGCGTCAGACGTCCACTCCTCCTCCAAGTCCGGCACAACCTCAGGCCACTCCTCCTCCAAGTCCGGCACAGCTTTAGGCCACTCCTTATCGTCCAACTCAGCCCCGTCAGCCGTCTCCGCCGCCTCAGCAATCGTAGAAGAGACACCCCGCAGCTATGGTGCGTAGCGGTATGAGTCGAGGTCATAGTACAGGAAGTACAGGCGGAGGCAAGCGATATAAATATGGTCCAAACCTCACTACTCCTCTTCCTGAGAGGGCTTACGACAGGACCGAGGAGCAAACCAATGCCATAGTGCGGGCAGAAGTCGACGCCCATTTTGGACCGAAACCGCCACCGCCGCCAAGGGAGAAAGTGCCTGCGGAAGTAGTTGACCACTTCATTCGTATGGCTCAACCACCAGCTCCTAAGCCTGTTGACACAGACTATGAGCGCCACATCAGGAAGTTACATCGACAACGTCTATAGAAGGAGGCGAGCTCGAGCTCGAGCAAACAACAAGCAGCTGTCAAAAAATGCGGGAAAACCGTTGCCCAGCTGGGAGAACAGGCGGCGCAATCGACCCCCCCGCTTGTTGTGCCGCCAACAACACGTGACATTACACGCGCCCAATATTATTGTGGGCAAACAGTTTATGTTCCCGAGGTGGGTGATGTGGTAATAACCCAGGAGCATATAATGCAGGCTAAAACTCTCAAAATCACTATTGGACAACTCCTCGAGATCGAGGACATGCCTGTTCTTACAGAGGAGGAAATAAAACGGAAATATGCCTGGGGCCAACCTTTGGTCAAGCCAGAAGAGGTCAAGAAGCTCCCAACGAGAATGTATGAATTGCATCAATGGTACATGGACATTACCAAGAGATCCGATCGAGAGTCCCTCATGGCGCAAGTCAAGAAGGATCATTACTACCATCAGAAACCTGTGACCGTTGAGTATTCTGAACTGTTTCAGTTATACAATCAAGACACACTCGACAAATCTATCGTTAGTTGCTATTGTCTGTAAGTGATTTCTTTCTGTAGTTTAAGTCTCAAGCTAGCTGTAGTGATCTTTTTGATCAATCATTACCTGTAATTATCCTCACTATATTCTTTTCTGTGGTATTATGCAGGATGAAGATGTATGAAATGAGAAAAGGTGGACGCTATGGCATTGGGTTCATTGACCCAAACACCGTTAATGAATACACATGGAAAATAAACAAGCATCATGAAAAGCAGGTAGAGGACAGCATGCTAGAGTTCTTGAAGCGCCTCAAATACAATGAAGATATACTACTTCCTTACAACTTCCAGTGAGTCACACTTTCTTGTACTACAAATTCTCTGTTTTTGCCTACTAGCTAGCTACATGTTTTTGCTTACATATGCCCGCTTAATTAAGACATGCAAACGTGTGTGCATGCAGATTTCACTGGATCTTGTGTATCATTAAAGTTGACGCCGGAACAGTTCAAATACTGGACTCACTACTCAAAGCAAATAGTGACTATAACATCTTGTTTGGGATAGTCAACACGTAATTTCAATCATTATTAACTATATATCTCGGCCTATTTAGTTCGTCATTTCATGATATGAACTATTTAATAACCCCTTTATTCATTTTCTTTGTCCGCGGGCAGGGCTTGGGCAAGGTTCATCAGCGTCACGGAAGGCGAATGGAAACGACAACTGAAATGGTTTCGACCCAAGGTAAGTAATTAAGTAGTACTAGCTAGCTAGCCAGCTGCCATCTCTTTAATTATCATGCTTGATTAATTATTATCTGATCAAATTAAATTCCATTCTCATAATAAAGGCCTGAAGCAGGCGCAGGGGACTGATATGTGTGCATTCTGCGTTTGTGAGAACATCCGCATGATGGCGTCCGAAAGGAGCAGATCTCAAAGACAGGAATGGGTATGCTTGTCAGAACACTATTCACAATTTTTACACCATTATCGATATCTAGTCACACAACTAATACACATGCATATTGATCTCCTTCTTAACAGTTCACAGAGGTGCGGGGCAAGCTCCTAGAAACGGAGCGCGTAGAAGCACTTCAAGAGGAAATAGCGGGATTTTTGCTCGACCAGGTCATAAATCCGAAGGGAGAATACTATTACCCGCTACCGCCCCCATCGACCAGGTCATGAACCACTTCCAATTGTCATCGTGCTCCGAAGGCACCAATTAGGCTAATGCCACTGGCTCCGAAGGCAACATGCATATGTAGGAGAAATTGTATATAGCTATACATGTGTGTATGTGTGAATTAATATGGTGGTTGGTGAGACATTGATGATATATATATGATTGGTTCTACTAGAAATTCTATATATATATATGCATAACGTGTACAATGTGTAGTATCGTAAAATACCAGCAAACGAAAAAGAATTAAAATGGAAAACACAAAATTAAATTAAAAAGAAATCATAAAACCAAAAACCCCCCAAACATTTTAGTACCGGTTGGTGTTACCAACCGGTACTAAAGGGATCCCGGCCCCTGGAGCTGGCTCGTGCCACGTGGTTGCCCTTTAGCACCGTTCGTGCTGAACCGGTACTAAAGGGGGGGCCTTTAGTGCCCACACTTTAGTGCCGGTTATGGAACCGGCACTAAAGAGCCTTACGAACCGGTGCTATTGCCCGGTTCTGCACTAGTGAGTGCTATCTGTTTCCTTGCCTCACCAACAAAATGTACTAATATGTCTCTTGCGGCATGCTAGGTCGATTCTATGCCTTCGCGAAACTTGTAGTACTTGTATCTCTGCATGTTTGAGCACTCAAGCAGCACTCGAGCAGTACTTCAAAATGGAGTAGCTTAATTCACTGAATTTGGTTGTAGTACTAGTTGATTCATTGAGAAGATTCAGTAATGAGTTGAAAATGTGATGATTTAGCTCACTTTCTTAACGTGATGTTGCTGCTGTACTCCATAAATTACTGAACATTTGTTAAAACTCCAAAATATAGTATTTGCTACTGGCCTATTAGTGTTAGCAGTATTTGCAGCTGGAGTATTTAGAGATTCAGTTTCCTACTCCAAATTTTGTATGTTTTTGATGTGAAACGCTTATGCATGACTAAGTGTTAAGTTGATACAATTTTGAGTCTGCACTGCTGTATGTTTTTGATGTGAAACACTTATGCATGACTAAGTGTTAAGTTGATACAATTTCTTTGGTAGACAAGCATGGAAATATGTATTAACTTTCCTGAAAGTAGACAAGCATGACAATTCTGTTCAATTCTGATTTCTTTTGTAGTCAATTATGTTCAACTGATTTCTGAATATTTCTGATGTGACCTGTGGCCAGGTACCAGAGGCTGGCCAGATACTCCATTGACATCTCTAGCTCCCACATGCCGCCCCTGGGCTGGAGCGCCCTCGTGGGTGATCGACATCCTCCTGGTGGCGCTGCTCCTCACAAAGTGTTAAGTTGGATTACCGCCTCATGTTGATGGCATTGTTTCTTTTTGGTGATCTACTGTTGCTTAGGTTGCTGCTGCTGTGATGGAAGCGCACCACAACTTTAGTTGATGTGTATCTGTTTTTGCTTGTTTTAGTGGAGGTTGGACGTGCAGACTTGTATGTGCTGTTGTGTGTATTTGGATGAATGATTTCTGAATTTAATCATTTAATTGAGAGAATTATTGAGTGTTTGCTGTTCAAATGTGTAAACTGGAAATCAGTGAATAATAAAAAGACCAACTGTTCTACTGGACCAAATAATATATGGGCTCTAAAAATGCTACAGCCCAAATAATAGTGGACTGGAACATTGTGCATTTCTGTAAAACCTTACAAAAAGGCCTAATGAAATGGTTTGCAAAAGGGCCATGGCCTAGAAAATTAAAAGGCCGAATTGTAGGGCGTGGCACATGTAGCCGACCAAAAATTCACATGAAAAAAACAATAAAAAGGCCGAATTGTTGGGCTAGGCCCATGTAGAAAATCGAATTGGACCGGGCTGATTCTTGTGCCACATCAGATTGCCACGTCGGATGCCTACGTGGCCTGGGGAGGCTGCTAGTGACCAAAACAAAACAATAGGCATATTTTGGTCGTAAATGTCCACGACCTTCTCACAAAGAAGGTCGTTAATTTCAGTTTACGACCGCCAGCTTTTGACCTTCTGTTTTTGGTTAAAAAAGGTCGCAAATGAAAAACAATGACCTTTCAGTGACCAATAGTCAAGGTCACAAGTTGACATATTTCTTGTAGTGACACCCCTATTATTCTGCGGTGACGGCAACCTCACACCGCAGCCAAACCGGTGAACGCTCATACTCCTCTCCGCGTGGGCATCCACTGCCGCGTCTTCCCCGGCTCCGCGTCGTCCCCTTCCTATGCCTCATCGTCGTCCACTGCCGTGGTGCTCTCGACGCGGCGTGGTCAATGCGGTCAACGACCGACTTCCATCGGAAGAGTACTGTACGTGGAGAGGCTGACAGCTGGGTCCACGGCAGCCGCAAGGAAGTGCCTCCTTATTACGTGGAAAATAATTATTCCTCCACCTGACAGCGGGGACCGATCGGACGGGCCACCAGTATTTTGCAAAAAAATCATTTCCCCCTGACTGTTGGGACCCACCGGACGGGCCACCGTATTTCGCGAAAAAAACATTCCCTCCGCTGTCAGCTCGGATCCACCGGAAGTGCCTCCTTATTACGCACAAAAAAATGAATACTCCCCCGGCTAGCTGGGACCCACCTTGGTGGGAGGCTGACTTGTGGGCCTACTAAATTGACGGGGACGAAGGGCTTTGTCAACTTAGTCAATATGAACGATTCTAGCTCCAGTGACCGTACGATGTCCATCCAACGGCCGTAGTGCTTCTTCAACCTCTGGTCTTCTTGCTCCAGCCGCCCAAAGCAGCGCCGGTCGTGCCGCATGCTCCTGCCTCCCGTGGCCGGTTGTGCTACCGCGGAGGCCTCACCGCCCCCTACTATTCCCACCGCTGGCCAGGCCCTGCGGCGACGGTAGCCTCACACCGCAGCCGAACCAGTGAACACTCGTACTCCTCTCTGCGCGGGCTTCCACTGCCGCGTCTTCCCCGGCTCCCCGTCGTCCCCTTCCTAGGCCTCACCATCGTCCACCGCCCTGGTGCTCACGGTGCGACGTGGTCAACGTGGTCAAGGAACGACTTCCATCAGACGTGGACTGTACGTGGAGAGGCTGACAGCTGGGTCCACGGCTGCAGCAAGGAAGTGCCTCCTTATTACGTGCAAAATAATTATTCCTCCACCTGACAGCGGGGACCCACCGGACGAGCCACCGTATTTCGTGAAAAAAACGTTTCCCCTCTGACTGCTGGGACCCACCAGCTACACCTTCGCACGTAAGGAAGTGCGTCCGGGCAAAAAAACAAAACGATTCGCCCCCCTGACTGCTGGGACCCACCAGCTACATCTTCACATGCAAGGAAGTGCCTGACAGTCGGGACCCACCTGGTCAAAGCGTACGTAGCATTGTCATTCTGGTCGCGAACGTGTACGTACATATATACTAGTCGATGTAGAGGCGCACACGTGTCATAGTAGAGGCGCGCACGTAGCATGTACAGGTACATACAGCGGCCAGGGTGCAAGAAAGAAAATATGGCAACGTATGTGTACATACGGGAGGGGTCTCGAATGCCTACTCGCGCATACATACAGCGAGGGCTCATGTACATGGCTGGGTCGGAACGGAGAAACAGCGTCGTCGTCGTGTTCAAGGGGAGGCAACAGAATGCGTGGTCAAATTCATCGGGAGGGCTTGGACGGAACAGGCGATGGAAACGAGGCCTGGCGTACCGCAGAACGGAGGAAACAGCCTTGTGTTCGACCGGCCACGTTCGAAACGGGATCCTGTTCATCGGGAGGGGTGTGGCATACCGCAAAACGGAGCAAACGGACCTCCTACAGTCGAAACGGGGGTCCTGTTGATCGGGAGGGGTGTGGCATACCACAAAACGGAGGAAACGGACCTCCTACGGTCAAAACGGGGGTCGTGCTGATCGGGAGGGGTGTGGCGTACCGCAAAACGGAGGAAACGGACTTGTGTTGGAGCGCTACGGTCGAAACGGGGGTCCTGTTCATCGGGAGGGGTGTGGCGTACCGCAAACGGGACTCCGCAGGATACTGTTCATCTCCACCGTCGACCTCCTCCAGCCTCCACGGGCTCCTGTTCATCCAGCCTCCACTGCGCGCTACTCCACTGGCTAGTGTTCAACTACCCCTCCACCGTCTACTGTTCATCCAGCCCTCCACACCACGGGGTCCTGTTCAACCACCCCTCCACCGTCTACTGTTCATCCAGCCCTCCACACCACGGGGTCCTGTTCAACCACCCCTCCACCGTCTACTGTTCATCCAACCCTCCACACCACGGGGTCCTGCTCATCCACCCCTCCACGGGCACCCCTCCACCGTCTACTGTTCATCCAGCCCTCCACCACACCACGGGGTCATGTTCATCCAGAGGCAACGCCACCGCTCACTGTTCATCCAACCCCCCCCCCCCTTGCAACGCTCACTGTTCATCCCATCGATCGGCTTCAGTTAGCAGCAGTAGCAAAGGAATCGCTCGATCGGGTTCAGTTAACAGCCATCGATCGATCGCTCGGGTTCAGTAACACGTAGCCTGCACTGCAATCGCTCGGGTTCAGTTAGAGTCCAACGCCTCACTCGGGTTCAGTTAGAGCCAACGCCTCGCACACACGCGCGTACTTGTATGAGAGAAACGCGCATCGCTCGGCCCCCGACCTCCCACCGTAACCAGGAACTCCCTGAAATCCCCCCCTCGCTTCTACCATGGTTTTTTCCATCATGGACGGCCCAAAGAATGTCATGCGGCTGCGTCTCCGGCCCGCCCAAGACGAAAAGCCCATTTTGTGTCATGATTTTTTGTCATAGAAGTAGGAGCCCACCACATCTATGATGATACCGGGTTTTGCCACAATTATCGTCATAGAAGTGTCATATGTATGACATAATTTTTTTTTCATTCGGCCCAAAATGTCACGGATGTGTCTTTTTTTGTAGTGAATACTTTTGTTGTAGTTACGGATGCTTGCAATAGAGGTTAATCATAAGTGGGATGCTTGTCCAAGTAAGGGCAGCACCCAAGCACCGGTCCACCCACATATCAGATTATCAAAGTAACGAACGAGAATCATATGAACATGATGAAAACTAGCTTGTCGATAATTCCCATGTGTCCTCGGGAGCGTTTTCCTTTATATAAGAAATTGTCCAGGCTTGTCCTTTGCTACAAAAAGGATTGGGCCACCTTGCTGCACCTTATTTACTTTTATTATTTGTTGCTCGTTACCAATTATCTTATCACAAAACTATCTGTTACCTATTATTTCAGTGCTTGCAGAGAATAACTTACTGAAAACCACTTGTCATTTCCTTCTGCTCCTCGTTGGGTTCGACACTCTTACTTATCGAAAGGACTATGATAGATCCCCTATACTTGTGGGTCATCAAGACTCTTTTCTGGCGCCGTTGCCGGGGAGTGAAGCGCTTTTGGTGAGTGGAACTTGGTAAGGAAAATTTTATATAGTGTGCTGAAATTTACTATCACTTGTTACTATGGAAAGTAATCCTTTGAGGGGCTTGTTCGGGGTATCTTCACCCCGTCCAGAAGAGCAAAGAGCTGCTCCTCAACCTACTGAACCTGCTGAAAATGTTTGCTTTGAAATTCCTTCGGGTATGTTAGAGAAACTGCTAGCTAATCCTTTTGCAGGAGATGGAACAATGCATCCCGATTTACACCTAATCTATGTGGATGAAGTTTGTGGATTATTTAAGCTTGCAGGTATACCCGACGATGTTGTTAAGAGGAAGGTTTTCCCTTTATCTTTGGAGGGATACGCATTGACATGGTATAGGCTATGTGATGATACTGGATCTTGGGATTATAAGCGATTGAAGCTGGAATTTCACCAGAAGTTTTATCCTATGCATCTTGTTCATCGTGATCGCAATTATATATATAATTTTTGGCCTCGCGAAGGAGAAATCATCGCTCAAGGTTGGGGGAGGCTTAAATCAATGTTATATTCATGCCCCAATCATGAGCTCCCAAGAGAAATAATTATTCAAAAAATTTATGCTCGGCTTTCTGAAAATAATCGCACCATGCTCGATACTTCTTGTTCTGGTTCTTATATGATGAAGACTATTGAATTCAAATGGGACTTATTGGAAAGAATTAAATGCAACTCTGAAGATTGGGACCTCGACGAAGGTAAGGAGTCAGGTATAACACCTAAGTTTGATTGTGTTAAATCTGTTATGGATACCGATGTTTTCCATAAGTTTAGCACTAAATATGGACTCGACTCTGAGATAGTAGCTTCTTTTTGTGAATCATTTGCTACTCATGTTGATCTCCCCAAAGAGAAGTGGTTTAAATATCATCCTCCCATAGAAGTAAAAGTAGTTGAACCTATTAAAGTTGAATAAAAGACTATCACTTATAATGATCCTATTGTTCCTACTACTTATGTTGAGAAACCGCCTTTTCCTGTTAGGATAAAAGATCATGCTAAAGCTTCAACTGTGGTTCATAAGAGCAATATTAGAACTTATACACCTTCTGAGCAAGTTAAAGTTGAACCTAATATTGCTATTGTTAAAGATCTCTTGGCTGATAATATTGATGGGCATGTTATTTACTTCTGCAACGAAACTGCTAGAATTGCTAAACCTGGTGCTAAAGATAAACATAGACCTGCTGTAGGCCTGCCTGTTATTTCTGTTAAAATAGAGATCATTGTTATCATGGCTTATGTGACATGGGTGCTAGTGCTAGTGCTATACCTATTGACTTATACAAAGAAATTAAGCATGATATTGCACCTATTGAGTTAGAAGATATTGATGTCACAATTAAACTTGCCAATAGAGATACTATTTCACCAATGGGGATTGTTAGAGATGTTGAAGTCTTGTGTGGGAAAACTAAATATCCTGCTGATTTTCTCATTCTTGGTTCCCCACAAGATAGTTTTTGTCCCATTATATTTGGTAGACCCTTCTTGAATATTGTTAATGCTAAGATAGACTGCAATAGGAATGTTGTTACTATTGGTCTAGATGATATGTCTCATGAGTTTAATTTCTCTAAATTTAGTAGACAACACCGTCAAGAGGAATTTCCTAGTAAAGATGAAATTATTGGTCTTGCTTCTATTGTTATACCTCCTACTGATCCTTTAGAACAATATTTGCTTGACCACGAAAATGATATGTTTATGAATGAAAGAAGGGAAATAGATGAAGTATTCTTTAAACAAGAACCTATTCTGAAACACAACTTGCCTGTTGAAATCCTAGGGGATCCCCCTCCCCCCCAAGGGTGATCCCGTGTTTGAACTCAAACCATTACCTGATACTCTTAAATATGCTTATCTTGATGAAAACAAGATATATCCTATTATTATTAGTGCTAACCTTTCAGAGCATGAAGAAGAGATATTATTGAAAACTCTGAAGAAGCACCGCGCTGCCATTGGATATACTCTTGATGATCTTAAGGGCATTAGTCCCACTTTATGTCAACATAAAATAAATTTGGAGAAAGATGCCAAACCAGTTCATGATCACCAACGAAGGCTGAATCCTAAGATGAAGGAAGTGATAAGAAAGGAAATACTAAAGCTTCTCGAGGCAGGTATTATTTATCCCGTTGCTGATAGTGAATGGGTAAGTCCTGTCCATTGTGTCCCTAAGAAGGGAGGTATTACTGTTGTTCCTAATGATAAAGATGAATTGATCCCCAAAGAATAATTACAGGTTATAGGATGGTAATTGATTTCCGCAAATTAAATAAGGCTACTAAAAAGGATCATTATCCCTTACCTTTTATTGATCAAATGCTAGAAAGATTATCCAAACATACACACTTTTGCTTTCTAGATGGTTATTCTGGTTTCTCTCAAATACCTGTGTCAGTTGATAATCAATCTAAGACCACCTTTACTTGCCCCTTTGGTACTTTTGCTTATAGACGTATGCCTTTTGGTTTATGTAATGCACCTGCTACCTTTCAAAGATGCATGATGGCTATATTCTCTGACTTTTTTGAAAAGATTTGTGAGGTTTTCATGGACGATTTCTCCGTCTATGGATCTTCTTTTGATGATTGCTTGAGAAATCTTGATCGAGTTTTGCAGAGATGTGAAGACACTAACCTTGTCTTGAACTGGGAAAAGTGCCACTTTATGGTTAATGAAGGCATTGTCTTGGGGCATAAAATTTCTGAAAGAGGTATTGAAGTTGATAAAGCCAAAGTTGATGCTATTGAGAAGATGCCATGTCCCAAGGACATCAAAGGTATAAGAAGTTTCCTTAGTCAGGCTGGTTTTTATAGGAGGTTCATTAAGGAATTCTCAAAAATTTCTCGGCCTCTGACTAATTTATTACAAAAAGATAGACCCTTTATCTTTGATGATGATTGTGTAGAAGCATTCGAAATACTTAAGAAAGCTTTGATTTCTGCACCTATCGTTCAGCCACCTGATTGGAATTTACCCTTTGAAATTATGTGTGATGCTAGCGATTATGCTGTAGGTGCTGTTCTAGGGCAAAGAGTTGATAAGAAATTAAATGTTATACAATATGCTAGTAAAACTCTAGATACTGCCCAGAGAAATTATGCCACTACTGAAAAGGAATTCTTAGCAGTTGTATTTGCATGTGATAAGGTCAGATCTTACATTGTTGATTCTAAAGTAACTATTCACACTGATCATGCTGCTATTAAATATCTTATGGAAAAGAAAGATGCTAAACCTAGACTTATCAGATGGGTTCTCTTGCTACAAGAATTTGATTTGCATATTATTGATAGAAAGGGAGCTGAGAACCCCGTTGCAAACAACTTGTCTAGGTTAGAGAATGTTCTTGATGACCCACTACCTATTGACGATAGCTTTCCGGATGAACAATTAATTTTCATAAACGCTTCTCGTACTGCTCCATGGTATGCTGATTATGCTAATTACATTGTTGCTAAATTTATACCACCTAGTTTCACATATCAGCAAAAGAAAAAGTTTTTCTATGATTTAAGACTTTACTTCTGGGATGACCCACATCTTTATAAGGAAGGAGTAGATGGTGTTATTAGATGTTGTGTACCTAAGCATGAACAGGAACAAACCCTACGCAAACCGAGGCTTATGGTGGACACCACACTGGAGATAGAACTGCACATAAGGTATTGCAATCCGGTTTTTATTGGCCTACTCCCTTCAAGGATGCTCGTAAGTTTGTCTTGTCTTGTGATGAATGTCAAAGAATTGGTAATATTAGTAGACATCAAGAAATGCCTATGAATTATTCACTTGTTATTGAACTATTTGATGTTTGGGGCTTTGATTATATGGGACCATTTCCTGCCTCTAATGGGTATACTCATATTTTAGTTGCTGTTGATTACGTTACTAAGTGGGTAGAAGCTATTCCAACTAGTAGTGCTGATCATAACACTTCTATTAAGATGCTTAAAGAAGTTATTTTTCCGAGGTTTGGAGTCCCTAGATATTTAATGACTGATGGTGGTTCACATTTTATTCATGGTGCTTTTCGTAAGATGCTTGCTAAATATGATGTTAATCATAGAATTGCATCTCCATATCACCCTCAGTCTAGCGGTCAAGTAGAATGAGTAATAGAGAGCTCAAACTAATTTTGCAAAAGACTGTTAATAGGTCTAGAAAGAATTGGTCCAAGAAACTTGATGATGCATTATGGGCTTACACAACTGCATATAAGAATCCTATGAGTATGTCTCCGTATAAAATGGTTTATGGAAAAGCATGTCACTTACCCCTCGAACTTGAACATAAGGCATATTGGGCAATTAAAGAGCTCAACTATGATTTCAAACTTGCCAGTGAGAAGAGGTTATTTGACATTAGCTCACTTGATGAATGGAGAACCCAGGCTTATGAAAATGCCAAACTATTTAAAGAAAAAGTTAAAAGATGGCATGACAAAAGGATACAAAAGCGTGAGTTTAATGTAGGTGATTATGTTTTGCTATACAACTCTCATTTAAGATTTTTTGCAAGAAAGCTTCTCTCTAAGTGGGAAGGCCCCTACGTTATCGAGGAAGTCTATCGTTCCGGTGCCATAAAAATCAACAACTTTGCAGGTAAAAATCCGAAGATGGTTAACGGTCAAAGAATCAAGCATTATATCTCAGGTAATCCCATAAATGTTGAAACCAATATTATTGAAACCGTAACCCCGGAGGAATACATAAGGGACACTTTCTGGAACGTTTCAGACTCCGAAAAGGAATAGGTACGTGGTACGGTAAGTAAATCGATTCCAAAATAGTTCTAATGGCAATTTTTCTCAGTTTTGGAATATTTAGAAAAATAGAAAAATAAGAAGCAGTCCGGGAAGGACACGAGGGTGGAGGGTGCGCCCTACCCCCCTGGACGCGCCACCTACCTCATGGGTGCCTCGTGCGCTCACCGGACTCCGTTTTCTTGCACGATACGTATTTTGGTCGGTAAAAATTCATTATATAATCTCCCGAAGGTTTTGACCACCATATCACGCAATTATCCTCTGTTTTCGTTTCGAGCTGTTTTCTGCCAGATTTGTCAAGGCCAAGCATCATGACGTCCCCCTCCTCCAACAATGGTGACAACGATGCTTGGCTAATGAAGATGGAGCTGAAGAGAGAAGAACCCGGGGAGATCGACAAGGATGATGGGATGAAGAAAGCCATGGAGGAGCAAGCTCCTGCAGGAGAAGACATCCTTCCACCTCTCTTCACCCCGACCGAGATTGAAGCTTTCAAGATGGTTGAGTTGGCTCGTATACAAAATAAGTATCCCACACGTGAAAATATTTTGTTGAAGGATCATATCATTGCACTCAAGGGCATTATCCGCAAGTTGGAGGATCTCTTACGCTCAATGTGCGACTACCCACCATCACCACCGTCTTCTCCGTCCCTAAGGAAGGAGATATGATCACATGGGTATGGGCACTCCCCTTGGCAACTGGCAACTGCCAAGCTTGGGGGAGATGCCCAAGTATCGTATCATCATCACACTCCTATCTTTATCGTTTTTCTTAGTTCGATCCTTTTGGTAATATTTTGATCTAGTAGAATAAAGTTTTAGCATGATCTAGTCGTGAGTTTTGCTTTATGATCTCTCTATGTAATCGAGTCCGTGAGCTATATAATAAAGATTAGTGTTGAGTCAAGGGCTTGATTTTCTTGCTATGATCTTGAGTGAGTAATAAGAAAAAAAAGAGTAAAAAGAAACAAAGAGATCATATTGATCTTATGGATAGTAATGACTTCACATAGGAAGAGTATGATGAATAAAAGTTGTTGAGGGTTGACAAGCATAGTTTTGGTCATCGTTGCAATTAATAGGAAGTAATAAAGAAAGAGAGGTTCACATATAAATATACTATCTTGGACATCTTTTATGATTGTGAGCACTCATTAAAATATGACATGCTAAAGAGTTGATGTTGGATAAGGAAGACAACATAATGGGTTATGTTTTCTTATATCTGAGATAAAGTATATTGTCATGGATCCTCCAACATGTTGAGCTTGCCTTTCCCCCTCACGCTAGCCAATTCCTTGCACCAAGTAGAGATACTACTTGTGCTTCCAAATTCCCTTAAACCCAGTTTTGCCATGAGAGTCCACCATACCTACCTATGGATTGATTAAGATCCTTCAAGTAAGTTGTCATCGGTGCAAGCAATAAAAATTGCTCTCTAAATATGTATGATTTATTAGTGAGGGAGAAAATAAGCTTTATACGATCTTGTGATGTAGAAGTAATAAAAGCGACGGACTGCATAATAAAGGTCTATATCACAAGTGGCAATATAAAGTGATGTTCTTTCGCATCAAGACTTTGTGCATCCAACCCTTAAGCGCATGACAACCTCTGCTTCCCTCTGTGAAGGGCCTATCTTTTACTTTTATCTTCTACCCTATGCAAGAGTCATGGTGATCTTCACCTTTCCTTTTTACATTTTATCCTTTGGCAAGCACAGTATGTTGGTACGATCCGGATATATATATCTAATTGGATGTAAGTTAGCATGAACTATTATTGTTGACATTTACCCTTGCGGTAAGAAGTTGGGAGGCAATACCATAAGCCCCTATCTTTCTCTGTGTCCGATTAAAACTTCGTAACCACAAGTATTGAGTGAGTGTTAGCAATTGTGAAAGACTAAATGATAGTTGAGTATGTGGATTTGCTGAAAAGCTCTGACATAGACTCTTTCTGATGTTATGATAAATTGCAATTGCTTCAATGACTGAGATTATAGATTGTTGGTTCTCAATGAAATTTCTGATTCATACTTGACATTGTGAATATATTATTACTTGAACATAAGAAATCATATGACAATATTCATATATGTTGCTGTTATGAGAATAATCATGATGCCTTCATGTCCGTATTTTATTTTATCGACACCTCTATCTCTAAACATGTGGACATATTTATCGATTTCGGCTTTCGCTTGAGGACAAGCGAGGTCTAAGCTTGGGGGAGTTGATACGTCCATTTTGCATCATGCTTTTATATCGATATTTATCGCATTATGGTCTGTTATTACACGTTATGTCACAATACTTATGCCTATTCTCTCTTATTTTACAAGGTTTACATAAGGAGGGAGAATGCTGGCAGCTGGAATTCTGGGCTGGAAAAGGAGCAAATACTAGAGACCTATTCTGCGCAACTCCAAAAGTCTTGAAACTCCACGGAAGTTATTTTTGGAAAATATAAAAATACTGGATGAAGAAAGTACCAGAGGGGGCCCACACCCTGGCCACGAGGGTGGGGGCGCGCCCTACCCCCCTGGGCGTGCCCCCCTGCCTCGTGGGCCCCCTGTTAGCTCTCCGGTGCCCATCTTCAGCTATATGAAGTATTTCATCCGAGGAAAAATCATAAGCAAGCTTTCGGGACGAGACTCCACCGCCACGAGGCGGAACCTTGGCGAAACCAATCTAGGGCTCCGGCGGAGCTGTTCTGCCGGGGAAACTTCCCTCCGGGAGGGGGAAATAGTCGCCATCGTCATCACGAGCGCTCCTCTCATCGGGAGAGGGCAATCTTCATCAACATCTTCACCAGTACCATCTCCTCTCAAACCCTAGTTCATCTCTTGTATCCAATTCTTGTCTCTAAGTCTGAGATTGGTACCTGTAGGTTGCTAGTAGTGTTGATTACTCCTTGTAGTTGATGCTAGTTGGTTTACTTGGTGGAAGATTATATGTTTAGATCCTATATGCATATTAATACCCCTCTGATTATGAACATGAATATGATTTCTGAGTAGTTACGTTTGTTCCTGGGGACATGGGAGAAGTCTTGCTATTAGTATTCATGTGAATTTGGTATTCATTCGATATTTTGATGACATGTATGTTGTCTCTCCTCTAGTGGTGTCATGTGAACGTCGACTACATGACACTTCACCATTATTTGGGCCTATAGGAAGGCATTGGGAAGTAATAAGTAGATGATAGGTTGCTAGAGTGACAGAAGCTTAAACCCTAGTTTATGCGTTGCTTCGTAAGGGGCTGATTTGGATCCATATGTTTCATGCTATGGTTAGGTTTACCTTAATACTTTTGTTGTAGTTGCGGATGCTTGCAATAGAGGTTAATCATAAGTGGGATGCTTGTCCAAGTAAGGGCAGCACCGAAGCACCGGTCCACCCACATATCAGATTATCAAAGTAAGGAACGCGAATCATATGAACGTGATGAAAACTAGCTTGACGATAATTCCCATGTGTCCTCGGGAGCGTTTTCCTTTATATAAGAAATTGTCCAGGCTTGTCCTTTGCTACAAAAAGGATTGGGCCACCTTGCTGCACCTTATTTACTTTTATTATTTGTTGCTCGTTACCAATTATCTTATCACAAAACTATCTGTTACCTATTATTTTAGTGCTTGCAGAGAATACCTTACTGAAAACCGCTTGTCATTTCCTTCTGCTCCTCGTTGGGTTCGACACTCTTACTTATCGAAAGGAGTATGATAGATCTGCTATACTTGTGGGTCATCACATGGCGTCACGTAATTGGTAAGTAGAACATCCACGGTTTCAATAATACTTGGGTTTCCGATTCATAACGTGATAGCACTTGGTCCAAAATGACTTTGTTGATTGTTAATGTGTGCGCCTCCGCAAATCAGACAAAAAAATTAACACAACATGTTGGTGCCATGTCATGACACCATGCGAAGTTTCATGATTTTCAGGCGTGTTTTCAATTTACAGGAATTAAAAAACCAAGTTTCTCAATCTTTCCGGCCGAGCCATGATGCCCAGATGTTTGAATTTCATTCCCATTTCATGCATGGGACCTAGAAATTCACCCAAGGACACACATGTGACTTTTAAACCAACTTTGGTACACTGGAGCATGTGGTTGTAGTTCAAATTTGAATTATGCACATTAAATGCCTAGAAATTCAATTAATGTATAAAAAGGCCAAACGAACCCGGAATAATTCCAAAATTTAGCACGATACTTCTATTTGGTCTAATCTGCCTGTGTAAAAAAATTAAGGCGGGAGGAGGCAGTGTACGTATGTCATTTTGAACACGGAGGTGACACGTTCCCTCTCGGAACCACGAGCCTTCTTGAGAGAAGCTCCTGTTTGCAAGAAGCTTATACCAAAGGTTGTCCTAATTCGGCCAAAAAAATTACCGCAACATGTTGGTGCCATGTCATGACACCATGCTAAGTTCCATGATTTTCAGGCGTGTTTTGGGTTTACATGAATTAAAAAGCCAAGTTTCTCAATCTTTCTGGCCGAGCCACGACGCCCAGATGTTTGAATTTCATTCCCATTTCTTGCATGGGACCTAGAAATTCACCCAAGGACACACATGTCATTTTTCAACCAACTTTGGTGCACTGGAGCATGAGCTTGTAGTTCAAATTTTAATTATGCACATTAAATGCCTAGAAATTCTATTGATGTATAAAAAAGTCCAAACGAACCCGGAATACTTCCAAAATTTAGCATGATACTTCTATTTGGTCTAATCTGCCTATGTAAAAAAATTACCACAACATGTTGATTCCGCTCCATGATAGCATGCCAAGTTTCATGAATTTCAGACGAGTTTTGGATTTACTAAAATTTCAAAACAAGGTATCTCAACGTTTTGCCAGCAATCAACAGTGCCCTGGTGTTTGAAATTCATTCCCATTTCTTGCATGGGACCTAAGCATGCAGCAAAGGACACATATTTGATTTTTCAACGAATTTATATGCACTAGAGCATGTGCATGTATTTCAAATTTGAATTATGCACAAAAAAGCCTAGAAAACCCAGTTAATGTATAAAAATGTCCAAACGAACCCTGGAAAATTCCAAAACTTAACACAACACTCCTATTGTTCTATGTTGACACTAGAATTTTTTTGAAAGCAATAAGAGGCAACGGATATCGTTTCGTCCCCAAAGGTGGCATGTTCCCTACCAAAACCATCAGGCTTGTTGTGAGAAGCTCTGGTTTGTGAGAAGCTTATACCCAAACCTGCCCCAAATGGGACAAAAAAAATTACCACGACATGTTGATGCCGCTCCATGATACCATGGAAAGTTTCATCAATCCCAGACGAGTTTTGGATTTACTAGAATTTAAAACCAGGTATCTCAACATTTGCGGCCGAGTGACGATGGCAAGGTGTTTGACATTCATTCCCATTTCTTGCATGGGACCTAAGCATGCACCAAAGGACATAGATTTGATTTTTCAACCAATTTATATGCACTAGAGCATGTGCATGTATTTCAAATTTGAATTATGCACATAAAATGCCTAGAAAACCCAGTTAATGTATAAAAATGTCCAAACAAACCCTGGAAAATTCCAAAACTTAACACAACACTCTTGTTGGTCTATGTTGACACTAGAAATTTTTCGAAAGCAACAAGAGGCAACGGATATCGTTTCGTTCCCAAAGGTGGCACGTTGCCTACCGAAACCATCAGGCTTGTTGTGAGAAGCTCTGGTTTGTGAGAAGCTTATACCCAAACCTGCCCCAAATGGGACAAAAATTTTACCACGGCATGTTGATACCGCTCCATCATACCATGCCAAGTTTCATGAATTTCAGACGAGTTTTGGATTTACTAGAATTTTAAAACCAGGTATCTCAACATTTGCGGCTGAGTGACAGTGGTAGGGTGTTTGACATTCATTCCCATTTCTTGCACGGGACCTAAGCATGCAACCAAGGACACAAATTTGAATTTTCAACCAATATATATGCATTAGATCATGTGCATGTAGTTCAAATTTGAGTTATGCACATAAATGCATTGAAAACCCAATTAATGTATAAAAATGTCCAAACGAACCCCAAAAAAATCCAAAAATTAACACAACACTCCTGTTGTTCTATGTTGACACTAGGAAAATAATTGAAATAAAGAAGATGCAACGGATATCGTTTCGTCCAGAAAGGTGAAATGTTCCCTACCGAAACCATCACACTTGTTGTGAGAAGCTTATACCCAAACCTGCCCCAAATAGGACAAAAATTTTACCACGGCATGTTGATGCCGCTCCATGATAGCATGCCAAATTTCATGAATTTTGGACGACTTTTGGATTTACTAGAATTACAAAAGCAAATACGTCGACATTTGCCGGAGAGCCACGGTGCCGTGGTGTTCGAAATTCATCCCCATTTCTTGCATGGGACATAAGCATAAACCCATGGACACATATATGATTTTACAACCCATGTTGGTGCACCGGAGCATGTGCATGTAGTTTAATTTTAAATTGTGCACCTGAAATGGCTAGAAAACCAATTTGATGTATAAAATGTCCAAACGAACCCTGAATAATTCGAATTCTTCTACGACACACATATAGTTGCATGTTCACTTTAGACAAAAGTTCTAGCAATTCAAACACCGTCCATTGCCACATGACCCCATTATGTAATTCAAATCAAGATGAAAAATCAAGTAGATCCCACACAGTTTATTATCACCAACCATGTGAGATGCAGTACAAAATATCCTGGAGCACCGTCAGTGTATAGTACGCCTATGGCTTACGCAAGAAGATGTGTCGGCTACAGTCCACAGTCGGCGTGTCAAGCACACTAGCTCACTCCCCAAATACTCCCGCCTCTGCATCCCTCGCGATCTTGAAAATATTACTGCCTCGTAATCTCGAAAATATCTACCGCCTGGAAGGCTTTAATGTTTGATGGCACATGATTAGTATGTGCGGACCGTGTGTGATGTCTGTTACTGCCACTCTGCTTCAGTCCCTTGATTCAAATTTTTAGTAGCCCTGGCATTTTACTCCCGCCTCTACATCCCTCGCAATCTCAAAAATATTTGCTCGCCCTTAATCAAAATTTTCAGTAGCCCCGCCTTGTTACTCCCGCCTAGTAAAATTGTCAGTTGCTGTAGTATTTCCTCAAACACCACCTCCCCCCTCCACACACACACCACACACTCCCCAAAACCTCCGCTCACACCGACACACACCATCCCCTAAACCATTGGTAGGTCGCCGCCATCGCCGTCGCCTCCATCCTCAACCTCTGGCTGTGTGCCGGGGAGCTCGAGGAGCCAATGGCCAAAAATAGGTTTATCGCGGCCTTTTCGCCCGACGCCGGCAAGGTGGCCGCCGAGGTGTCCCCATCGTCCTCCGCGGGCTCGATCTGCTGTCGCCGGTCCCCCGATCCGCCCGCTACCGAGCCCCTACGCCGGTTCGAGGACTTCCCCATCCTCCCTCAGACCCGGCAGCCGATGAGGTCCTACCTCAGGGTCCGGCAGTGGCGGTGGGGGGCGTGGGTCGCCGAGATTACAGATCGGGAGACCCACACCCGTCGGTGGTTCGGTAGCTTCCACACGGCCGAGCTCGTGGCCATGGAGTACGACCGCTGGCAGGTCCGCTACGACGGTTGTGACGCCCCAAGACCGGAGTTGCAGATGCCTTCCATGTTTTCCGAGTTTCGTCGGGTGATTTGTTTTGTCTGCTGCATTTCATCTTTGCATCATGTTCATTGCATCATGTCATCATGCCATCCTTTGCCCGATGCATCATATTATAGCTTTGTGCCATCCATGCTGTTTCAAAGTCCCTCATGTGCATTTGCCCCTACTTTATGTTTGTGGAATGCTCCATGTATGATCTTGCATCATCTCCTTCTCCTTACTTCTTGTTTCTTTCATTTTGGCAAGTGACCTTTTCCCCTCCTCGAGAAATGTTCTTTCTTTTCCTGATGCTAGTTCACCATGCCTAAACCCTCTCTGTCAAATTTCAGATCATTTGAAGTTGTTTTGGTTGGGTTAAAAAATGGTTCAAGTTTGAATTTTAATTCAAACTTGAATTATTTTTCTGTCCTTAAAAATTCCCAAACCACTTTTATTAAATCGGGCATATTTCTTGGTTTCCAGAAATATGTCCCTCTCTCCTCACATCCATTCCGAACCCTCTATATTTTTTTCTATTTCTGTTTATGCGATAAATAGAAAAGAGAAAAATCAGAGTAGAGAGGGAGAGAAGAAGCCCAGCCTCTCAGGCCTGCCAGGCCTGCCCTTTGCCTTAAGGCCCGGCTGACCCACTCCTCTCTACTGGGTCGCCCCCAAGCCCACCTAACACTTGCCTGCAGCCCACCTATTCCCGTCTAACCCTAGCTGCCAGGTGTGCCCAATCTCCACTCCCTCGCGCACCCTCCTCCTCTCGTTTTCCCTCGCGCCGCCAGGAGGTAGCGACGCTCGATCCCCTCGTCTCTCTTCTCCCCTCGCGCCGCAGGAGACACCATCTCCCGATCCCCATCTCTCCCCTTCGTCCTCCTCTGGTGCCATCCCTCTCCCTCACTCCCTCGACAACGCCGTCCTCCCAGCGCCACCCTGACCCGCTGCTGTGCCGCCACTCCACCGCATCCGTGCCCTACGGCTGCTGCTCTTCTGCACGCCGCCGTCCGCGACCAGCAGGAGGCCGCCGCTCGCCTCACCTCCTGCCTCCTGCGCGCCTCCTCCTCGCGAAGTCCCCATCGCCGAGCACTCGAGGAGAGGAGCTCCTCGAGCGCCCGCGCCTGCAGCCGTCGTTCCTCTGCGCCCAGCAGGAGCCCCGCCGGCTCCCGTCGCCCCCGTCTGCGCCCCTCGCGGCTCTGCCTCGCCATGGAGCTCCGCCACCCATCTCTCTTCCTGTAGCGCGCTGTCGCGTGGATGCTCGCCCCTGACCAGCGTCGTTACTCCTCTTGGTCCGTCCTCCTTGGTGTGGAGCAGCACCATCACGGCGCCCTGCCTCCTTGTCCACCGTGTGCTCCGTCGCCCACGGACGAGCACCTCAAGACGAAGCCTTTTCTTCGTTGATGCGAACGGTTATACGAACATGACCTAGATTCGAAACGCAAGACGATGCCTCCGTTGCACCCATGTCGAGCAGGAGTATTTTGGATTCGTCAAGTACGACTACATATGCGGGATGCGTCAAGTACCCCACCGTCAAGACCGAGACCGCCCGAAGACTAAGAATCCGTGAGGTTCCACTACCGTCGCCGTGGATCTGACAAGTTCGTGAGTACCTCTACCTCCCACGACGACCTTGTACAACTACCGTCGCAAGAACCGAGACCGGCAAGTCCGAAGAACCAAGTACCATGACGCCAAGTACCCCTTCGGATTGCCAAGGTGGATCGCGAACGTTGACGAGGTTCCGATAAGACCGTCGACGTGTACGGCCTACTTCGTGAATATGTACCACTACCGTCGCTCGAACATTTACAGAACATGTACCGTCGACTCTCGAAGACCCGTGGACGGCAAGTTCCTTATTGACCCCGAACACCTACGGAGTGTGAACATCTACAAAGCGAGAATGACTACTTTCACTACCATCGTCGCGAGATCGCCTACTTCCCTCTACGAACGAGAATTGTCCCCTTTGCACGCTCCGAAGGTACAACCCTGAGACGACGTCCGTGAACGAATGCTTGCGATGTTTGAGATGCTCATGTTTGCACTGTGTCCAATTTGTCACTCGTTTCCTTGTCGCCAACTCGTGGGACACCCGGTATCCGGGAGCACCCCATCTTCTTGCATGACACGCTCCCGTCGCTTTTCCTTTTGCATCGGTATCTCAATCGAGTTACCGAGAACCGATATGTTGCCGTGGCACCATTTTCGGATTCGTTGCCGTGGCACCCCTTTCGTTTCCGCCACGATGACTAATGCTTCATAACATGCTCTTATCAACATTTTCATAAAAATTGCTAAAAACTTGCATATGTCATTTGCATCATGATAATAACATTTAAATGTTTAAAAAATGTTGTTGCACCAAATTGCTAAATGCATATGGGGATTTACCGGATTCGTTATTTGTTATATCCGGCCCCATTTAAATTGTTTAGATGGTGTAGTTTTGTTATGCCTCACCTCTTGCCATGTTTAACAACATTTAATATTGTTGGGTACATAAACGAGAGAGAACTAAATAAGTCATGTGGTGTTTTCTTCAATATGCAACTCCGTTGCATATTGAGCTCCACTTAATTTGTAGTGTGGTTTGTTGCCCTTTGCCATGCCATGCCATATATCTTTAAACCGAACATGCATCATACTTGTTTGTGCATCGTGCCATGATTATGTGATGGTTGTTTACTATGTTGTTTGCTTCTTCGGGTTGGTTCCGATAACGTCGTGTGTGTGAGGATCCGTTCGACTATGTCCGTTTGTCTTCTTCATGGACTCGTTCTTCTTCCTTGCGGGATTTCAGGCAAGATGACCATACCCTCGAAATCACTTCTATCTTTGCTGGCTAGTTGCTCGCTCTTTTGCTATGCCTATGCTGCGATACCTACCACTTGCTTATCATGCCTCCCATATTGTTGATCCAAGCCTCTAACCCACCTTGTCCTAGCAAACCGTTGTTTGGCTATGTTACCGCTTTGCTCAGCCCCTCTTATAGCGTTGTTAGTTGCAGGTGAAGATTGAAGCTTGTTCCATGTTGGAACATGGATATTTTGTTGGGATATCACATTATATCTTATTTAATTAATGCATCTATATACTTGGTAAAGGGTGGAAGGCTCGGCCTTATGCCTGGTGTTTTGTTCCACTCTTGCCGCCCTAGTTTCCGTCATATCGGTGTTATGTTCCCGGATTTTGCGTTCCTTACGCGGTTGGGTTATAATGGGAACCCCTTGACAGTTCGCCTTGAATAAAACTCCTCCAGCATGGCCCAACATTGGTTTTACCATTTGCCACCTAGCCTCTTTTTCCCTTGGGTTAGGCCAGCCCAAGGGTCATCTTATTTTAACCCCCCCGGGCCAGTGCTTCTCTAAGTGTTGGTCCAACCCAGAGCACCATGCAGGGCCATCCCTTGGCAACTTGGGTTACGTCGGCTCCTGTACGCTTAGCTTATCCGGTGTGCCCTGAGAACGAGATATGTGCAGCTCCTATCGGGATGTCGGCGCATCGGGTGGTCTTGCTGGACTTGTTTTACCATTATCGAGGATGTCTTGGAGTACCGGGATACCGAGTCTGATCGGAATGTCTTGGGAGGAGGTCTATTCCTTCGTTGACCGTGAGAGCTTGTCATGGGCTAAGTTGGGACACCCCTGCAGGGTTTTGAACTTTCGAAAGCCGTGCCCGCGGTTATGGGCAGATGGGAAATGTTAACGTCCGGTTGTAGAAAACCTAAACTTGACCTTAATTAAAATGAATCAACTGCGTGTGTAACCGTGATGGTCTCTTTCCGGCGGAGTCCGGGAAGTGAACACGGTTGTTGGAGTTATGCTTGACGTAGGTTGTTTTAGGATCACTTCTTGATCATACTTTTAACGACCGTGCTTTGCCTTCTCTTCTCGCCCTCTTTTGCGTATATTAGCCACCATATATGCTAGTCGCTCGCTGCAGCTCCACCTCATACCTTTTACCTTACCCATAAGCTTAAATACTCTTGATCGCGAGGGTGCGAGATTGCTGAGTCCCCGTGGCTCACAGATACTTCCAAAACCAGCTTGCAGGTACCGATGAGTCCGTGCAGATGACGCAACCAAGCTCAGGAGGAGCCCGATGAAGATCCTGTCCTTTGTTTTGTTTCATTCTAGTTGATCAGTAGTGGAGCCCAGTTGGGGTCGATTGGGGACCTTTGTCGCATTTGGGGTTCTTCTTTTATTTTGGTTCCGTAGTCGGACCTTGATTGTATTTGGATGATGTATTGCTTTATTCATGTAATTGTGTGAAGTGGCGATTGTAAGCCAACTATGTAACTCTTTCCCTTATGTATAACATGGGTTGTGTGAAGATTACCTCACTTGCGACATTGCTTTCAACGCGGTTATGCCTCTAAGTCGTGCTTCGACACGTGGGAGATATAGCCGCATCGAGGGCATTACAACGGTGCAGCGGCTAGACTCAATTTCCCCTTCGGCACACGTCTGGTCGACCTCATTCCGCTGGAGCCAGAGGTGGTGAGCTCGGCTATGGTGCAGGAGGACTACGAGGCGTGGGAGCGCCTCGAGGCCGAGGCCGTCGACGAGGCCTACATGCAAGAGCTCCGCCGGCAGCACCCGGAGCTCGTGGAGGCAGAGCGGGCGATCTTTGCCGGTGCGAAGGGCGGCGACGTTATCGCGCTCTCCTTTAATGACGAGGTCGAAGGCGGCGGAGACGGCGGCGACCAAGGTTGTCAGAATCGCAATTCTGTTATACGATTCTATGACTTTACGATCCAAGCTAACTCCTCTGATTCTACGATTTTAGTTCATAGAATCTACGTTTTTACGATCCTGATAGTGAAGATTCTACGATTTGCGATCCTACCATCAGAGCTCCGATCCGATTCAAAATCGCGATTCTGACAACCTTGGCGGCGATGTTATCGCGCTCTCCTTCGATGAGGAGGTTGAAGGTGGCGAGGACGGCGGCATGGAGGGCGTCGAGGTGGGCCCAGAGGATGAGGAGATCGACGTCGACGAGTGGAGGAGTGCCTTCCCCAACGACCCCAACGACGTCACCGGCCCGGACCTGGCTCGCGGCACACCGTACATGACAAGGAAGGATTGGCTCGACCTCTACTTCGACCGAAAGTAGTTTAACTTAGTTTAAATTTATGTTTTATGTTCGGTTATGCAAAACCATCTATGTTTATGTTTGAATGCATGCTACTTTCGGTTGAACCTGCTTTGAACTTGATCAAATTGAAGTTTACCATGTTAAGTTTAGGGGATCGACTAGAAAAGGCCAAAAATTGCTAGAGTATATATAGGAAATCACTATTCTAATCCCAGGATTAGAATAGTTATTTGGATCACAGCAGCCCCTATATAGGGCCCTCCCGAACTTCCCTGAACTGCTCGGCCCGACCCGAGTCGCCCCGACAGGATCCCACCCAATCCGAGACGCCTCGACAGGATCCACCTGATCCCCTCGATCCCGAGCCGCCCCAGCCCCCTCCTCGTCGCTCCTCCCCTCCTGGTCGCCGATCTTCGCCGGATCCGCCGCCTCCTCCCCGTCTACAGCTCCTGGCCGGCCGAATCCACCGCCTCCCCTCCTTCCCCAGCTCCTGGCCGGTCAGGTCCTCCGCCTCCCCTCCGTCTCCAGCTCCTGGCCGGCCACCAGCGCGGGCGAGTGAGCGACGGCGGACGCCGGCGCGAGGGAGCTCGCGTCGCCTGGAGGCGGCGAAGCCGCCATGGACTTCAGGAAGCCGCATCCTCGTCCCATCGCCACCGCGCGAAGTCTTGGTAGACCAGATGACCGGCACGGCGCAAGCTATGGCGAGCGGCGCGACCAACAGAGCAACTCCTCCGCGGAGGCGGCATCTGCTGCGACCTCAAATTCAGCAGCAACAGTACATGAACTTCCTCCCAATTTTGCATTCTTCTTCAATCTTGCCTTCTCTGACCTTCTTG
Organism: Triticum urartu; assembly: GCF_003073215.2. Taxonomy (NCBI): domain Eukaryota; kingdom Viridiplantae; phylum Streptophyta; class Magnoliopsida; order Poales; family Poaceae; genus Triticum; species Triticum urartu. Next base: position 22,631,425 of record NC_053025.1, read on the forward strand.
CTTCATGCAGATGAACTTCGTGCCCTCTGCAAGACATGGATTGCCATTGAATTCCTCTCATACATCCACGACGAATTGTTCTCAAGGTGGCCTATCAGCTGCTGGAAAAAGGTTGGCAGACCTTCTAGCCAGGGTATGGTTGAACTTCTTCCTTCCTTTGGTTTGTTATTTGCTTACAACTATGTGAAGTTTAGATGGTGTGTGAGCATCAGTCCAGGCTACAAAAAGCTTTTTTTAAATCTTCCGGCCTGCTTACAACCATGTGAAGTTCTGGTAGTGTATGAGCCTCAGTCCAGGCTACAAAACAGCATTGTAAAATCTGCCTGCCTGCTTACAGGCATGTGAAGTTCAGGTAGTATGTGAGCCTCAGTCCAGGCTACAAACACTATAAAATCTGCCTGCATTCACATTCACATGTGCAAAAGCCATGTGAAGTTCAACTAGTAAGTGTGCTAGAGTTCAGGTTGGTATGTGTCTAGTTCTGTGCAAAAAAAGGAAAATACAACATGCATGTGATATGACATGAAGGTCAGGTTGGTATCACTACACCACAACACGAACGCAAGGGCATGTAAATTGCCGGGAGAACACACTTAATAGGGCATGTAAACTGTCGGGAGTCAATTTCTCCCGGCAGATAGAACTGCCACGAGAACGGCTGCCGGGAATAACTTCTCCCGGCAGATAAATTTTCCCAGCAGTTTATCTGCCCTTAACAATATACATGTCGGCAGTTCCATTGCCAGCATACACAAGTGTACCCGGCAGATAATCTGCCATCATGTTTTGTTTCACCAATAGTCTAGACTATTCTTGCCAACATATCCCCAATTTAATAATGTTCAGGCCTTGTACAAAATTTCACTCGTGATTCAATAGCAGACCTCAAACACTTTCATACTAAAATTTCAACATTTCAACATACATATATTTGTTCAGTAGCATCCAACCACATCAATAGACATAATTTACAACTAAGTTACACCAACTGTTTGAGCTTGACTCATGGCTACAACCATGTCCAATAAGACAATGGCGTTATCACATTTTCTGCTCAGCCATTTGTTGGATGACATTAGTACATTACCATATTCATGGGATGTCTTTTGAATACCAGACTCAGCACAATCCTGTGAATCTGCATTACTCGAAGAGGGCCACATGTCTCCAGCAGAAGAGTCACCAAACTTGCAATGCTCTGAAGATCAGACTAACCTCCCCTCACTTGATTGTGTTGTTACTGTGAAGATCTTCTAGTGATGATGCCAACCTGAACAGATAGGATGGTACAACTGCTATAAGGTAATAATTTTGTTAAATGATCTATACTATAGCACACAAAAATGGACATAATATCACATACTCCCTCCGTCCCATAATATAGAACGTTTTTTTACACTGGTGTAGTGTCAAAAAACGTCTTACATTATGGGACGAATGGAGTAGAAAATACATACTGGCATAATAATCGTTTTGCAAGCAAAGAAGCAAACCATAGTGATGTTTTCAAAGCAAGTAGCATACAACTACATATGGCAGTTGCCATGTATTTCTACTGCATGTTTTCAAACTTCCCATGTGTATCTATACCAATATTATTGCTACTGAGTACGAATTCACAAACATTGATACCTTCCAGTATAGTTCAAGATATGTATAAACAAATCTATATCGAACACGTCAGAGATATATTAGTCGTGTTTGGTTGTAGAAGAATTTTTTATCTAGGAAATAATGCTAATAGTGCAAACTGCAAAAGCATACAAATATTATTTTGTATTCTAGAGTATGAAAGTTTAAGCAAGGATTATGGCACCTATGTGAACTTACATCACTCTAGGAAAGTATTTCAACAAACTAAGTGGTGTTACAGAAACAAACTCTCTGTCTCTCCCTCTCACTGACAATTTAAATAAAAGAATTGAATATTTACACTCAATTCAATGGCATTGCAGTCCCACTCAATTGTCTGAATGAGAGCATGGTTCATCTAGCAATCAAAGGCATGGCAGTTACATTCTGATTGAATATAAACCATAGTGCTGCTTTCAAACAAGTAGCTTTTACTAGCATGTTTTCAGACTTTCAGTGTGTATATGTCTATAACAAGATTACTACAGCTGATTATAAACTCACAAATGTTGTTCCTTCCAGTACATTCAGGCTGTATAGAAAATGGTAAATAATAAAAGGCAGGTCAGCCAATTTTTACACATGAGGTGCTTCCTTTTTGAAACAGCCCCCAGTTAAGAGGAAAAAAGTATATGCATCTAGAACAAAATTATGCAAAGAGAAGCCTCCACGCATGTATATGTGGCTCCCAAGTCCCACCATCAATCCATAAAAAGGATTTTCTGAAAGAAAATAGAGCTGGCATAACTAAGGTAAAGGTCACTTGTGTTCCTCCCAAATAAATCACTTGTATTAGCATGGCATGTAGCAGGACTCTTGCGTGGAGAGGTCTCGGGGCTGTTCGCTAGGTTGTATAGGCGGGGCGGGTAGTTCGTGAGTAATCCGTGTGGTGAACCTTGAGCCTAAGGCCATGGATGTAAAAACGTGGATGGGGCTCTCCACCCCTCTCTTATATTAATATATAATACACATGCTTGTGCGTATTCTTGAAAAAAGATCACTTGTATTAGCCAATGCTCTCCACCCCTCTCCAATCCTGCAGTTTCTAATTGAAGTGTTGAAAATCAGATTATATGTGTGAAGAGAAATGTTACCACTTATGCGAAATTTTGTGAGCAAGCTTCTGTTTCTTTATTCATTTGCTAGATTGTAGTTTCCTTATTTTTCCCAAGAGTGTGCTTTCCATGTTCTTTCTTAGGACAGAGGATTCCTAAGAGTGCGCCTCATTCTACTTCCTTCTTGCCCTGCAGAGGCAAAACAGAAAATCATACATATAATGTTAGATTATGAATGTTTGCTAAGAAACAATGTGGCCAAAGGTAGGCACAAAAAAAGAGAAGTGTCAGCTCTCCAGGCTCACAAACAGACTAAAGTCCAGAGGCCATGGTCACTGGCTATCTGGGGACTGGGGTAGCAGTAACAAAAAATCGACCCAACAAGTTAGGGGAACTCACTCATACCAAAAAGTCTAACAGCCTCGTCCCATCTGAGCAGCCAAAAAAATCGTAAGAAACCAAAAACATCTGGAGGAAGGCTACAAGAAAGAGGAGGATACACGTGTAGTGTGCTCGGTGTAAGCTTCCCAATAGAGTAGAAAAATAGAGGTGCGCACCTTTGGTAAGGAAATGCACACCTGTATCGAGTCCACCGTGACGGATCTGAGCAGCATGGTGTACCAGCACAGTGAGGAGCACCGCTCCTGCCATCGGAGTGGAGGATGCAGTGATGGGGATCCCGCCCTTGCTCGTCAGCGTAGAGGGCGGCAGAGAGTAGGAGCGCCATAGCCTGGTGGTAGCACGACGACCCTGAGACGGCAGAGGAGGCAAAAAGCACGACTCCCTCTAGTGCTTGTCGTCGCCACGCTCACAACACGATGAAGGAGGCTCCTTTCCCTCCGTGGGGTCTGGTGCGGGAGAGGGAGGTGGCGTCGACCTCGCCGCACCGGGCGCCATCGATAGCGATGGGGTCGCCTAGGTCGGCGAACGGAGGTAGCAGAGGAGAAGGGGGGCAGCGGAGGAGCAGGAGGCTATGTGGATTGTGGACTAGGGTTTGATTTGGGGAAGATCTGGTTGGGCCGACGATTATAATTGCTTTTTTAGCGGTCCACGCGCACTACCGGCACATTTAGGCCCAATTATTTCGGGCTCGCGCCAAACAGACGCTCCCAACAGATAGTGGGCCGTGTGCTTAGTTCTCGCGGCAGATAAAGTGTCCTCACGGACGGAAATCCTTGCTGGCAGTTCGCACGCCCTCGTACCTACAGTTCTCCCGGCAGTTTCTTTGCCACTAAGTACTTCTACCGGCAGTAGTAAAATCCCCGACAGATAATTTGCCTTTGTTATTGTATTTCTCCTGGCAGTTAACTGCCCCCAATTAAGTGTTGTGGTGTAGTGTATGCACTAGCAGTCCAACCATTCAAAAACTTCATGAAGGTTCAGGTTTTTTAACTGTAGACAGTATTTCCCCTTTCCAAAACAAGAAGTTCAGGTTGTGGAGAGTGCTAAGTTCAGGTACATATAAGTAATCAAATACTATAGAATTAAAAAACATGGTGTGAAGTTCATTCTGTGAAGGGTGCTCAGTTCAGGTACAAAGGCATCGGCAGATGCTCAGCTCAGTGCATAGTGTGATGGCTCTCACCACTTTTATATGAGAAGTTTAGGCTGTGAATAATGCTAAGTTCAGTTACAAAGGTATATGTAGATATAACTTGTGTGTTAATAGACATTTTTTCTTTTATGTCAGCAAGACGAGAGACGCATGAAGAAGCTTAGAAGTTCCCAGCAGCAAGTACACAATCCAAAGCCTGTACGTGTTGCACCACCCCCTCAATGGGTCACACCTCAAACGCACCAACATCATTACCAACCTGCTCCAGACCAAAAATGGATGACACCCGAAACACACGGATACTTCCAAGATGCTGGGTCACAGCCCTATCCGCATAGGTTTGCGCCTCCACCTAATTGGGTGACGCCGGAAATCCCCCCGTGGATTCTTTGTATCCACAAGCAGGCCCCCAAGAACGCCGATGGAGGAGGGGGTTAGCTCAAGTCCTGCGTGTAACTCTGGAGGTTATCCTGGTGTGCCTCATCAATGCCAAAGCGAAGCAACTAAACCGGATCCCAGGACAAATCCAGCAGCAACACACACACGGAGGAGAGTGATCTGCACACTACCACCGTTTGATCCTGCTGCTGCTACAAGTCAAAATTCTACGGGGCATAAGGTAGATGGATTGCTTCACAAAACAAAAGAGCAAACCAAGACCAGGATCGCAATACTTCCACAACCACCTCAAGCAAAAAGGACGCAAACAAGAGAGAGGCCATCTTGAGCCCTCCTTCCTCCTCGTGATCCACTGCTGCATCCTGCTATGATTACTCCGCCATGCCCCATCCCAGAGGGACAGCAGCCGACACAGGCGGAGTTGCGATCATACACGCACATAAGTGAAACAAAAAATATTTATATACGCATCTTGTATTATTTGCACATTTTCTGCTCCCTCCAGAATAACAAGTTCATAAACTGCATTTTAACGTGCTGTTTGGATTATTTTTTTCTTTTTCTGCAGACGCCGGATTTACCGGATTATCTAATACCAAGACTAAAGATGCGATTCAAAGATGTAGAGAAAGAAAGGGAATTTTATAACAGATACGCCAGGCACGCTGGTTTTGGAATCAGGAAGACGAGTGGAAATGACAACCACAAGTATTTTGTTTGCGCCTTCCAAGGGATACACACATCTTCTGTTTTAGAGGCCAATAGGAAGCGAAAAAAACATTGCAGAGGACGGGCTGTAATGCAAGAATGAGGGTGAAGGTGCAGGAAGATGACACATGCGTGGCACTGGACATTGAGTACAAGCATAATCACCAGCTCATGCAAACTGATGACATGCTGGTATTTTTGCACTCACACAAGAATTATGACCCCACTATTCTGGAGTATGTAAAGCTCTTGCAGTACCATGACGTAAAGCACACAACAATCATGTCCATGCTATCTAAAAATGAAGATGGAAGCTACTTCCTAAGGATGACCGGACAAGACCTACTAAACCAGTAAGTATTCAAACACCCACATGCTGCAATGTAAAAATAGCATCCTAGCTCACAACCCCTTTGATAGCAAAAATAACAAATCCATGTTGGCGTGTGATTTGCAGGAAAGCTATGAATGCAAGGAAAGATGATTTGGATGATGTATTAAAACTTGTTTCATTCTTCAAGGACATGAAGGCAATAAATGATGAGTTTTTCTATGACATCCGAGTGGACAAGGACAAGTCAATTAAAAACATTTTCTGGTCCAATGCAAGTTGCCTAGGAGCCTATCAAGACTTCGGCGATTGCGTAACATTTGACACGACTTACAAGACCAACAGATTTCATATGCCCCTGGGAGTGTTTGTTGGAACAAACCATCACTTGCAGTCAACGATATTTGTTGTTGCCCTGATAAGAGACGAAGATGCAAAGTCGTTCAAGTGGTTGTTCAATACATTTCTACGGTGCATGAACAACAAGCACCCAACTTGCATTCTAACAGGTGAGTTCAAAAAAAACTCCTCAAGTTTCATCATCTTTTCAGTCTATGGGTCTCTGTTGATTGGGTACATTTGTTTTTTCTGAAAAATATGTAAAGAATGTAGTTTAACCACTGTTAGCACAGAAGTCCAAACTAGCAATACAAGAAAGCAAAATTATCTGTCACATGTTTAGAAAAAAGTAGTTATGAATGTGAAGTTCAAGTACATGAATCATAGAAGTTCAAGGACGAAGCTGTTAGATAAAAATATGTAGCATGTTCAGAAAAACATAGTTATTTATGTGAAGTTCAATCACTGCTACCACAGAAAGTTCAACAACACTGCTGTAAGAAAAATTTTGAGTGTGACACTACTAGTTTGTTATACTACTAACTGTGAAGTTCAAGCACTGGTACCACAGAAGTTCAACAACACTGTTGTAAGAAAAAAATACATGTGACATTCTTAGATAGCCATACTACTAGATGTGAAGTTCAATTACTTGTGCAACATAAGTTCACCATCAGTACAAAAAAGAATCAAGTTTCATTTTTTTAATTTGATCAGACCAGTGCCCATCGATGGCGAAAGCTATACCACAATCATTTCCAAACACCGTCCACAAGCTATGTCGTTGGCACATATTGAAGAAGTACAGGGAATACATCGCGTTGCTGTACAAAAAGTATAAAACATTCAAAGAGGAGTTCACGGCTATATTGAACTGGCCGCTGATGCCAACGGAGTTTGAAGATGCCTGGGCTGAACTCGTGCACAAGTACCACCTGGAGAACGACCAGATGATGATGCAGCTCTGGAGTGATAGGAAGATGTGGATTTCAGCATATTACAAGAACATTTTCGGTGCTATAATGACTTCCACACAACGAAGCGAGAGCATGAACCACGTGCTAAAGAAAGGGTTTGTCAAGGGGACCCAGAACCTACACAAGTTTGCTAGGCGGGTCAATGCTTGCATACAAACTCAGATGCAGAAGGAGAATGAGCAAACAATGGCCAGCATGGTATGATGACAAGTACAAAACACCACCATCATGTTCTGTTTACCTTCAACATGTGCACTTTGAATTTTAAAAAATGAAACCCACGATTCTGCTTTGACTAATATCTTACTTTTTGACATGTGCAGACCAATCCTGTGACAAAGACAACTTACGGCTACGAGGAAGACATCTCTATCAAGTACACGAGAGCCGTGTACACCGAGACGAGGAATAGGATGAGAAAGGCCACGCTATTTCGCGCAAAGCGTACAGCAGAGTCCACTAAGTACCTTGTGTACTACCACAACAAGCCTGGCCATGATGATGAAGAAAGATTTTCCTGGTCAAAGCATGAATTCCAGGTTGTAGCTGACCCAGACAATGAAATATACGAGTGTGAATGCAAGCTCTGGACACACACAGGTGAGCGGGAAAACAAACTCATTAAAAAGCTAGACTAGTAGTATCATATCAAAATTTATGAAACTCAATGCTGGCTCACAAACTATGTATTCTGCATTCATCGTAAAATGCAGGCCTGTTCTGCCTTCACATCATGAACATACTAGACTACCTGAAGCCTGACAAATTTCCAAACAAGTATATCCTAAAACGGTACACAAAGACTGCAAAATCACAGCCAACCTTTGATACAAGGGACTACAACACAACCGCATCGGATGGCAGCTCAAGGCTATCGAAGCAAGACATCTTGCTGCAGCTGAATTTGATGGTTAACAAGAAAGCGATGAGATGTGACCAGCAGTATGAAAGAGCCTACTATGTTCTCAAGAGGCTCATGGAAGAGCTTGATGCAATACATTCAGCAAATCAAGCGGATGCTGACGAAAGGATGGCTGAAGAGGACGCTGAAATTGAAGATGACCTTCACTATTATGCAGCTGAAATGCTCAACGCCGTCGCTGAAGCCAACCAATGCAAGCAGGGTGATGGCCGATCAATGGAGCAGCGACAGCAAGAGATGATGAAACTACCGCTGTATTCTGAAACAAAGAGTAGGAAGAAAATTACTGTAGCAAAGAAAAGTGACAAGAGAGCGCAAATAAAGGCACCACCTACAGGAAGAGTCGTGATGCTCGATGAGAATGGAGTGCCACTTGGACACAGGAAATGTAGTGTGTGCAACCAGTTTGCGGGACACAACAAGCTGACTTGTCCAACACTCTTGGAAAGAAACAATGCCGAGGAGGTCAAGCAACCCAAATCTCAAAAAGAACAACCCAAAGTTATGGAACAAAAGAAGGGACCACACCCACAGAAAGCAAGCACCAGACTTTGTAGCATATGCAAGGAGTATGAACCACATAATGCAAGAACATGCCCGAAGCGAGTAGATGCTGAAAAGACAAGCAAAAAGCCAGAGAAGAAACAGAAAGCAAAACCCAGAGCCAGCAACAAGAAAGAGGTGGAAGAGGAAGAGGAAGACGAAGACATCGTCGAAGAAGAAGAAGATGAAGAGGAAGAGAACGATGAAGAGAAAGAGGAAGAGGATGATGAAGAGGAAGAGGAAGAGGAAGATGAAGAGGAAGATGAAGAGGAAGAGGTACATGTCAAGCAAAAACCTATACAACCAAAGCCTACGAGGAGCGCAAGGCTGATGAACAGTTAGAATAGGTCAATTAACACAATGCAAACTTATGTCATGTCAATGTCTAGAATATTATGTCATCCCCTTTTATTGTTGAACTTTCAAAGAAGTCCTGGTAACATACACTGTGAAGTTCACATAGTATTACTGCAGAAGTCCTGGTATGTTATGAGATGAAGTGCTATGCTGATGATGTACTGCATGAAAGAGCAAGCAGTAATAAAATGAAAAACATACACTGTGAAGTTCAAGTAATATTACTGCAGAAGTCCTGGTATGTTATGGGATGAAGTGATGTGCTGGTGATGTATTGCATGAAAGTGCAAGCAAGAACAAACATGAAAAACATATACTGTGAAGTTTAAGTAAGCTTACTGCAGAAGTCCTGGTATATTATGGCAGGAGGTGCTCGTGTTGTATTCCATAAAAGTGCAACCAGCAAATAATCATATAGTATTGAAGTTCAGGTCAGCTTATAGAAGAAGTTCTTGTATATAAAATCGATGTAGGAAAAAAATATGCTTAAAAAATAAAGTTTCACCGCATAAACTATGGATAGCAAGCCTAAGACAACGCGTTCAAATGTGAAGTTCTACTTGGATACGTGCAGAAGTTCATGTACAATGCCGACAAAAGATAAAGAAACGTCAACAATATTTCTGCATAGATTTACATATGAAATACGTTCACACTTGAAAAAAACACAAAAAAAACAAATATAGATTCTACGCAAAAGCATACATATTGGTTGGGTTGAACATTATCAATACATTACACAACACAAAATATCCTCTCCATCTGAAACCAGCAGCCCAGCCACATCTCAAAGCAGAAGTTCAAGTCTACGATCATATGTTGGGAGCCCGAAAATAAACAACACAAAAAATCAAGCAGTTAAACCAAAACCGAGGCAGAAGTTCAGGTACATCTGTTGGGGCAAAAACATTCAACACATGGATACTGAAAAAACGACGCAGTACATTGAAATTCACAAAGCCAAATCATTCTTCAAACCAAATGCATTTGTCCACAATATCATAAGTAATAGTGCTGCACCTATAGATACACAAATTACTAAAAACATTCTTACAACCAAATCTTTACGGAATTGTTCCAATCATTATCAAACATAAAAATCTGTACGAAATCAAATCTACAGATGAAACTAATGCTTCGAATTCACGGGCTAAAGGACTGGATCTCTTTAGGGAGCTCTGAACGCACGACTTCATTCTTCTCGCTAAAAATCAGAGTGTGCATGAACTCAGCCTTCCAGTCATCTGTAGCAGCCTGCAAACAAAACAAAGGTGAAAACGATGGTTTAGTAACGGATATCTAAAACCACAGCAGGAGCGTCTCAGCAAAAACACACAAGAATAATCAAACGATGATAAGACAAGTGTAGCGACCAGACCTCAAACAATCTGATCTCTGTGCTCCGGTGTCATCTCTGGATCAGTAATGCTGACACCACATAGTACTCGGAGGATTTATAGCAGAGTAACAATCACACACTTATTACATCGAGTGTCTCAAAAGAGAACTTATTACAATAAATATGGCTTAAGGCCATCTAATAACGATAACAGCGGAAGGCTTGGAAGATAAGTGAGTCCATCAACTCCAACGGCATCACTGAGTATAGAACCACGACCTAAAACTCCTCAATCATCGTCTGAAAAGTCTGCAACATTAACGTTGCAGCCCGAAATGGGTCAGCACATGGAATATGCTGGCAATGTAACACATAGAGAGTAATGGAATGAAACAGCTATACTATATGCATATTTGGCTGGTGGAAAGCTCTATGGTTACAGTTTTGCGTAAAGCCAATTTTTCCCTACTTCAAAGGAATAAAATTTATTTAACTATCATGGTAGTTGTTAAACATTGAGAATGGTTGACAGCATTCTCAATCCCAATTAAGCATCATCATTAAACATAACCCAATAAAATTAATTTAGAGTAACATGTTGAGATTCACATGATAATTCAGGTACTAGATACTCAAGATGTCCATAACCAGGGACACGGCTAACCATGATTAGTTTATTACACTCTACAGAGGTTTGCGCACTTTTCCCCACAAGACTCGATCGCCTCCGTTGGGTTTCTCGCACTACATGGTGTTTGAGAAGACGGATGACCGAGACATAGTCTTTCAGAAGCGCTAGCACCTTACGATCGGGTAGACCGTACCACCTACATCCCCTACATCTGCTACTCTACCACTGTAAGAGTTCGCACAACTTAGTCAACTATGCTAGAGCCCATAATAGCTTGTGGCTGCACATGGAAGTTTCTAGTATGAATAGTCTCATGATCCCTTTGAGCCTGGGTGGCGGTCCAAAAGAAAACAGGCAAGTCCTGGAATACCTAGGTGCCTCAATCCACCCAGATGTGTGTTTAAGTTGCCACCTTAGATGACCATTAATTAACAAAACTCACATCTGTCATGGATATCACTCACCCAATCCACGTCTACTAGCATAGCATGGCATAATAAGCAAACGTAGAAGTAACTCCCAAAGGTTTGATAATAAACAGGTAATAGGTACTACCTCATCTACTTCCCATCCCACAATTTAATTAGATCCTAACCATGCAATGTGTGAGGGTTGATCTAATGCAATAAAACTGGGTAGTAGGAAAAGTATGATCAAAGTGTTACTTGCCTTGCTGATGATCCAGGAAACCTAGCGATTCGAAGTAACAAGCGGCGCACTCCGGGTATTCTATCGCAGACAAACAAACAAGCATACAATAAGTACTCAACTAATGCACAGGTAAAACTCAAATAAGAGATCTAACCAGAAGGTTCAACTCAAGAACTCCGGTTGGCAAAAGAATCAAATCGAACGAAGCAACGAAAGTCAAACGGCGAAAGAAAACAACTTCATTCTACTAATCTGGATCTAGGGCAAATTTTACAGTAGCAAAATCTTGTTTAAGTTGGTTAAACGGATAGAGGGTTTCGAGACGAAACTCTAGGCGCTTGAATCGCCTGATTCCGATAAACGAGCGAAAAGTTACACTAAAACGAAAATCGGATCAGGAATCACGATCAGAAAAATCGCGGATTTAATCCGAGAAAAGAAAAACGACGAACGCTCGCTAAATTAAATAAACTGGAAAACCCGATCTATTAAAAAAATGAATCTAAAAAATCCGACGGAAAACCGATCGGTTTTCTAAAAAACCGGGCACGGATTTCGAGGCGGCGGCGAACCTCGGCGAGCGTGCGGGCGGCGCGGCGCGTGGGAGGCGACGACGGGCGGCGGCGGTGACGAGCGGCGCGGCGGGGCGGCGGCGGCGCGCAGGCGGCGGCGGAGGGGCAGGCGGCGGCGGCGGGGTCAGGCGGCTGGGGCGGCTCGGGGCTAGGGTTCCCCCGGGGCTGGGCCGGCTTATAAAGCCACCTCAGGCCGGAGTCCTAGCCGGACACGGCCCGTAGGTCGGTTCGTTTTTTTTAAAAAAATATTATGCGTGGAAGAAAATTAAAAAGAAATACTAAACAGACTCCAAAAATTCCGAAATAAATTTTTACGGGCTTCTAAAATCAAGCCGCACAAGGTGAACATTTATTTGGGACCTAAATGAAATTCTGAAAAACGCACATTTTTCCTAAATTAAAATAAAACACCGAAAAACTCCGAAATAAAATCCTATTTTATTATTAAATCCTCAATATTTCTTTATTTTGGGAAAGTCATTTTATTCCCTCTCTCATATTTTTGTAATAGAAATGACTGATGATAAAATAAATAAAATCAAATGATCCTATTCTCAAAATTTGAGAAAACTCAAATATGAAAATAACGAAATCCCCAACTCTCTCCGTGGGTCATTGAGTTGCGTAGAATTTCTAGGATCAACCAAAATGCAAAATAAAATATGGTATGCAGTGATGATCTAATGTATAACATTCCAAATTGAAAATTTGGGATGTTACATAAGAACGAAGACAGAACATACTTCCACATCACCAAAATCTTCAACAATCTCATCGCCATCATACGAAGAGCTGAACTTCACGGCAAAGAAACCACAATCATTACTCTTCTGCTTCGGAACATCGATGAAAGTCGGCCTCTTTGCAATAGTCACCCAGTTAGGCTGCTTGCTTGCCTTGTATGCAGCCTTGCCGTACACCTCCTCGAGCAACCCAACAAATCTCTTCATCTGCCGGAAATAACAAAATTAGATGAAGTCAAAAACATGTTAACCAAAATAGTTAAGTTTAGGTACATAAAAAAGCGACACTTGCATAAGATCCACCTAAACAAAATAGCAGAAGTTCAACTTCTAAATGACAGTCAGTTCAAGCAGTATTACCAAAACAGAGACAACAACATATTTTGTCAACACAAGGCATAATAAACTTCGTGTCAAACAAGGGAATGTGAAAGGAGGTTCAGGCTAAGAAACACTCACGATATTTTGGCAGTCCCCGTGGAAACTCGATCGCGACGTTTGCATATTATCGTAAGAAAGTGAATCAAGGATGTCAATGCTCCCACGATATCTATTCAACACATACACACTGTAGTGCGCCATTGTGCCAATTGGCTTGAATAGAATCAAGAAAACCTGCCAAGAATGAAAGGATCGGTGAACACAAACTATAAAAGCATATGTACTGAAGAACCGGCATGAACAAAAACTTCTTGACAAACTCAGCAAAAGGATGCACATGAAATTAAAAAAAGCAAGAGTTATGAAAACCTAACCAGCTTTGCGTTAAGAAGGTCTTCTTCCTTGCGAACAAACATTGGGAGGAGGCCAGCAGATTTTTTTGCATCAAACTTTGGAACTGTTGCACCGAAGAAATCATACTCCAGGCAGTACTGTGCATTCACAAAAACACAATTAAAACACCTCCCAAATGCTACTACAACAAAACTAAGGCAAAAAGAAGGAGATAGGGGTGCAAAGAACTAAAACCTGTATGAAGTAGGGACTAAGTACAACCCTGTCAGCACTAGTGAATATCTCAGAGGTCTCCGGCTTATCCTTACACAAATTTATGAGATAATCCATTATGCTCCTTCCATCTGCTGCCCTTCACCGAAAAGCGTATAAAGGACATGTCCTGTGAGGTCAATCACAATCGTAGGGATGGTAAACATGCAGTAGCTTGTCCTGCAGAATACAAAAGGATGGTAAAAAAATATTAGAAGTTCAGATACAACAACAAACAGAACTTCAGACACTATAACTCAAAATGCAAGAGGAGACATAAAACAGAAGTTCAGATACTACAACAACGGCAGTTCAGACATTACAACAACAGAAGTTCAGACACTACAACTCCAAGGCAAGGGAGCGACAGATGAGGGTAACTCACTCAGAATACTTCTCCAGACCGTCTTTACTCAACACATACTGTTTCAACTTCCGGGCCTCGGATAGATGAGGGTAACTGTATTTTTTCAGGGGAGCGACAGGAGAACGCCACTTCAAAGGCAATCTTGATGCTCTCTTGGAGGAAGTTATGTTCCCAGACTCAACTGCCGGTTTCCTCCTGGTGATCACAACATTCTTCCCACCTCTACCAGCAACAGTACCAGCAGCACATTTAGCATTCTTCGGGTAAGCAATCTTCTCAAAATCATCATCAGACGAAATAACTTCTGCTTCGGCTGCTTCGACTGCATCAGCCTTCCTGTAGCAAGGGGTTTTGGGAGTACCACGAATACCACCAGCCTGCTTCCCCAACTTGGAAGGAATAAGGGTCCGAGGTCTATCATCTCCTATCGGAGCTGCACTCATTGGTTCCTCCCTAGGCTGGTATTCCTGTGACCCGAGGAATGAGTAGTGGTAATCGGTCAGCTCCAACGGTTCCACTGTCAAAAAAAAGGAAGAGAAAACATCACCATTAAATACAACTGAAGTTCAGGAACATCACAATGTGCAGTCCAACTAATAAAGATGACATGGTTACTACTCAAGCTGACCTAAAAAAATTAGTTGCAGTAAAAAACTAAATGAAGTTCAGGCACAACCAGAGGCACAGTTCAAGATAAACCGATGAACTGTAAATCATTCAACTACAGCTAACAAAACAGTAGAAAGGCATCATCTCTGAAGTTCAATTATAAAAGAAAATGCTCATATCCATTTAAGCAAAACAAAACACACAAGCAAAATTAAAAAAGATAGAAATGAAGTTCATGTACAAAGAAAATGCTCCTCTCCTTCCGAAACCAGCAGCCTAGCCAGACCTCAAGCAGAAGTCCAAGTTCAGAGAAAAATATGAAGTTCAGGTAGAATAAAAGATGCAGTGCAGGTAAGCAGTACAAGTTCCAAAATACTTACATGTGTAGTAGCCAAACAGAGCTTGGAAGTCTGTCTCAAACAGGTTAGAAGAAGCGATTGAGTACAGCCACGTCTTCCTGATATCCCCAATATTCTCATGGGAATAATTTGCAAGAACCCCGTCATGATACGAATTAACATTCGTAAGCATGAAGAATCCGCAGTCGATACTGCCATCAAACAAAGTAAAAGAAATAGTGTTAGGACAGAAAAAGAAAGCCAACGAATTAAACACATCGCAACTTAAGTACAACTACAGTTAAACAGATGTGATAAAGAGAAAAAGTCGAACTCATACTTGTTTTGCTGCTGGGGGACATCAATCCAATCCAGAGGGAAATTGTTGATGCTAATAGGACTGAAGGGTGTCTCCCTATCGTTGTTGGCATCCTTCCAAAGCCTCTTTATGTTGTCGGTCATCTGTCGAAATAGGCGTACCGCACATTCATCTTTTGGTCCATAGTAGGAATCGAGAAGCTGGAACCTTGAATTCTTCAGGTCAAGGAACACCGACACCCAATGACCGACACCACCCATGGATATCATGGACTAAACCAAACAACAAAGAGGGAAGGGAATGGGGAAAGAAGAGAGAAGCATGCTCCTCTCTTCATGGATCCTTGCCTAGACCAGTGGCAGTACTGGAATGATCAACCTCCTCTCCATAGCTATCGCTTTCGGTATCTTCATCGTCATCTCCAGCAGACGTTGCAGCGTCGTCAGGAAGGACACCAGCAGCAGCTGGAGAATCTGAAACAAGAAAAACTTTTGGTTGTGCCTGTACAGCATTAACATCAACGGATGGCTCTGCTGTAGGAGACTTCTCCGGGCTTGCAGCAGCACTACCACCAGTTTCAACAGCAGACTCAACAGCATCTTTCTCCAAAATGATGTCTCCAGTTGTCTTACCCTGCTCCGCATTTGAAACCTTGGCGACAATGGACGACTGAGGTTCAGTCAGGACCACCCCGTCGGAGCAGCCGATGCCTGAGACGGACATGTCTGCAACCTTCTCTGGAGGAACACTAACATCATCACTCTGCTGCTGCAAAAAGAAACAGAAAGTCATTACAAAGGGCTGACTGAACCTCATGCACAGGAGCAGCAAGTCCGTCTCAGGGGCGACAAGACAAATGGACAATAAAAATGGTACCTCATTTTCACTGCCATGAACCTCATCAACTATTACGCCACTAGCCGGAGCAGGTTCATGCACAGGGGCAGCCTCATGCACATGAGCAGCTTCATGCGCAGGTAAAACATCCTCCTCAACCCTAGCATCATCATCAACAGCCTAAAAATAAAAAAAATCATTTAGAAAACAAATACCTAATCAGCAGAAGTTCAGATTGCACAATCAGAGAAGGTCAGCTATCACAACTGACACATAATGGAAGTCCAAATACAGTAAACATAGCAGATCAGATATCAAACTACTCTAAGATACAAAAGGGAACAAAAAAGGGCCAGTCATGGAAGTTCAGGTACTATAGCAGTTGAAGTTCAGGTTCAATAAACAGATAAGGTCACCTAGGAACACTAGTGCTAAAAAGAAATAGTTTACGACACATAAATCAACAACGCTCGCCTATGACCACAAACAGTAATAAGTGAAAGCTAACATTTAACATTGAACATTAGTGCAAACCTCTTTGGTATGCTCCACGTGTTGGGAAACGTAGTAATTTCAAAATTTTCCTACGCACACGCAAGATCATGGTGATGCATAGCAACGAGAGGGGAGAGTGTTGTCTACGTACCCTCGTAGACCGACGCGGAAGCGTTGACGCAACGTAGAGTAAGTAGTCGTACGTCTTCCCGATCTGACCGATCCAAGCGCCGTTACTCCGGCACCTTCGAGTTCTTAGCACACGTACAGCTCGATGATGCTCCCCGGGCTCCGATCCAGCAAATCTTCGGGGATGAGTTCCGTCAGCACAACGGCGTGGTGACGATGATGATGTTCTACCGACGCAGGGCTTCGCCTAAGCACTACAACAATATGACCGAGGTGGAATATGGTGGCAGGGGGCACCGCACACGGCTAAGGAACGATCACGAGGATCAACTTGTGTGTCTATGGGGTGCCCCCTGCCCCTGTATATAAAGGATGGAGGAGGAGGAGGCCGGCCAAGGCTTGGTGCGGCCAGGATGTGGAGTCCTACTAGGACTCCAAGTCCTAGTAGGAGTCCACCAAGAGGGGAGGAAGTGGAGGAGAAGGAAAGGTGGCCGGCCCCCTTTTCCCTAGTCCAATTCGGACTAGAGGGGAGGGGGGTGCAGCAGCCCCTTGGCCTTTCTCCTCTTCCCACTAAAGCCCATCAAGGCCCATTGCTTCTCCCGTAACTACCCGGTACTCCGAAAAATACCCGAATCACTCGGAACCTTTCCGATGGCCGAATATAGTCATCCAATATATCGATCTTTACGTCTCGACCATTTCGAGACTCCTCGTCATGTCCCCGATATCATCCGGGACTCTGAACTCCTTCGGTACATCAAAACTCATAAACTCATAATATAACTGTCATCGAAACCTTAAGCGTGCGGACCCTACGGGTTCGAGAACGATGTAGACATGACCGAGACATGTCTCTGGTCAATAACCAATAGCGGGACCTGGATGCCCATATTGGCTCCTACATATTCTACGAAGATCTTTATCGGTCAGACCGCATAACAACATACGTTGTTCCCTTTGTCATTGGTATGTTACTTGCCCGAGATTTGATCGTCGGTATCCAATACCTAGTTCAATCTCGTTACCGGCAAGTCTCTTTACTCGTTCTGTAATACATCATCCCGCAACTAACTCATTAGTTGTAATGCTTGCAAGGCTTAAGTGATGTGCATTACCGAGAGGGCCCAGAGATACCTCTCCGACAATCGGAGTGACAAATCCTAATCTCGAAATACGCCAACCCAACATGTACCTTTGGAGACACCTGTAGAGCTCCTTTATAATCACCCAGTTACGTTGTGACGTTTGGTAGCACACAAAGTGTTCCTCCGGCAAACGGGAGTTGCATAATCTCATAGTCATAGGAACATGTATAAGTCATGAAGAAAGCAATAGCAACATACTAAACGATCGGGTGCTAAGCTAATGGAATGGGTCATGTCAATCAGATCATTCATCTAATGATGTGATCCCGTTAATCAAATAACAACTCTTTGTCCATGGTTAGGAAACATAACCATCTTTGATTAACGAGCTAGTCAAGTAGAGGCATACTAGTGACACTCTGTTTGTCTACGTATTCACACATGTATTATGTTTCTGGTTAATACAATTCTAGCATGAATAATAAACATTTATCATGAAATAAGGAAATAAATAATAACTTTATTATTGCCTCTAGGGCATATTTCCTTCAGTCTCCCACTTGCACTAGAGTCAATAATCTAGATCACATCACCATGTGATTAACACCGATAGTTCACATCATCATGTGATTAACACCCATAGTTCACATTGCCATGTGACCAACACCCAAAGGGTTTACTAGATTCAGTAATCTAGTTCACATCGCTATGTGATTAACACCCAAAGAGTACTAAGGTGTGATCATGTTTTGCTTGTGAGAGAATCTTAGTCAATGGGTCTGCCACATTCAGATCCACATGTATTTTGTAAATTTCTATGTCAACAATGCTCTGCATGGAGCTACTCTAGATAATTGCTCCCACTTTCAATATGTATCTAGATCGAGACTTATAGTCATCTAGATTAGTGTCAAAACTTGCATCGGCGTAACCCTTTACGACGAACCTTTTTGTCACGTCCATAATCGAGAAACATATCCTTATTTCACTAAGGACAATTCTGACCGCTGTCCAGTGATCTACTCCTAGAACACTATTGTACTCCCTTGTCAAATCAGTGCAGGGTATACAATAGATCTGGTATACAGCATGACATACTTTATAGAACCTATGGCCAAGGCATAGGGAATGACTTTCATTCTCTTTCTATCTTCTGCCGTGGTCAGGCTTTGAGTCTTACTCAACTTCACACCTTGTAATACAGACAAGAACTCTTTCTTTGACTGCTCCATTTTGAACTACTTCAAAATCTTGTTAAGGTATGTACTCATTGAAAAAAACTTATCAAGTGTCTTGATCTATCTCTATAGATCTTGGAGCTCAATATGTAAGCAGCTTCACCGAAGTCTTTCTTTGAAAAACTCCTTTCAAACACTCCTTTATGCTTTACAGAATAATTCTACATTATTTCCGATCAACAATATGTCATTCACATATACTTATCAGAAATGCTGTAGTGCTCCCACTCACTTTCTTGTAAATACAGGCTTCACCGTAAGTTTGTATAAAACTATATGCTTTGATCAACTCATCAAAGCGTATATTCCAACTCCGAGATGCTTGCACCAGTCCACAGATGGATCCCTGGAGCTTGCACATTTTGTTAGCACCTTTCGGATTGACAAAACCTTCTGGTTGCATCATATACAACCCTTTTTTAATAAATCCATTAAGGAATGCAGTTTTGTTTATCCATTTGTCAGATTTCATAAAATGCGGCAATTACTAACATGATTCGGACAGACTCAAGCATAGATACGAGTGAGAAGCTCTCATCGTAGTCAACACCTTGAACTTGTCGAAAACCTTTTGCGACAATTCTAGCTTTGTAGATAGTAACACTACTATCAGCGTCCGTCTTCCTCTTGAAGATCCATTTATTCTCAATTGCTTGCCGATCATCGGGCAAGTCAACCAAAGTCCAAACTTTGTTCTCATACATGGATCATATCTCAGATTTCATGGCCTCAAACCATTTCGCGGAATCTGGGCTCATCATCGCTTCCTCATATTTCGTAGGTTCGTCATGGTCAAGTAAGATGACCTCCAGAACAGGATTACCGTACCACTCTGGTGCGGATCTCACTCTGGTTTACCTACGAGATTCGGTAGTAACTTGATCTGAAGTTACATGATCATCATCATCAGCTTCCTTACTAATTGGTGTAGTAGTCACAAGAACAGATTTTTGTGATGAACTACTTTCCAATAAGGGAGAAGGTACAGTTACCTCATCAAGTCCTACTTTCCTCCCACTCACATCTTTCAAGAGTAACTCCTTCTCTGGAAAGGATCCATTCTTAGCAACGAATGTCTTGCCTTTGGGTCTGTGATAGAAGGTGTACACAACAGTTTCCTTTGGGTATCCTATGAAGACATATTTCTCCGATTTGGTTTTGAGCTTATCAGGATGAAACCTTTTCATATAAGCATCACAATCCCAAACTTTAAGAAACGACAACTTTGGTTTCTTGCCAAACCACAGTTCAGATTGTGTCGTCTCAACGGACTTAGATGGTGCCCTTTTAAACGTGAATGCAACTGTCTTTAATGCATAACCCCAAAACGATAGTGGTAAATCAGTAAGAAACATCATAGGTCGCACCATATCTAATAAAGTACGGTTATGACGTTCGGACACACCATTACATTGTGGTGTTCCAGGTGGCGTGAGTAGTGAAACTATTTCACATTGTTTTTAACTGAAGACCAAACTCGTAACTCAAATATTTGTCTCCGCGATCAGATCGTAGAAACTTTATTTTCTTGTCACGATGATTTTCCACTTCACTCTGAAATTCTTTGAACTTTTCAAATGTTTCAGACTTATGTTTCATCAAGTAGATATACCCATATCTGCTCAAATCATCTGTGAAGTTCAGAAAATAACGATACTTGCCATGAGCCTTAACACTCATCGGACCGCATACATCAGTATGTATTATTTCCAATAAGTCAGTTGCTCGCTCCGGAAAACGGAGTCTTAGTCATCTTGCCCGTGAGGCATGGTTCGCAAGCATCAACTGATTCATAATCAAGTGATTCCAAAAGCCCATCAGCATGGAGTTTCTTCATGCGCTTTACACCAATATGACCTAAACGGCAGTGCCACAAATAAGTTGCACTATCATTATTAACTTTGCATCTTTTGGTTTCAATATTATGATTATGTGTATCACTATGATCGAGATCCAACGAACTATTTTCATTGGGTGTGTAACCATATAAGGTTTTATTCATGTAAACAGAACAACAATTTATTCTCTTACTTAAATGAATAACCGTATTACAATAAACATGATCAAATCATATTCATGCTCAACGCAAACACCAAATAACACTTATTTAGGTTCAACACTAATCCCGAAATTATAGGGAGTGTGCGATGATGATCATATCAATCTTGGAACCACTTCCAACACACATCGTCACTTCACCCTTAACTAGTCTCTGTTTATTCTGCAACTCCCGTTTCGAGTTACTGATCTTTAGCAACTGAACTAGTATCAAATACTGAGGGGTTGCTATAAACACTTGTAAAGTACACATCAATAACATGTATATCAAATATACTTATGTTCACTTTGCCATCCTTCTTATCCGCCAATCACTTGGGGTAGTTCTGTTTCCAGTGACCAGTCCCTTTGCAGTAGAAGCACTTAGTCTCAGGCTCAGGATCAGACTTGGGCTTATTCACTTGAGCAGCAGCTTGCTTGCCGTTCTTCTTGAAGTTCCCCTTCTTCCCTTTGCCCTTTTCTTGAAACTAGTGGTCTTGTTAACCATCAACACTTGATGTTTTTCTTGATTTCTACCTTCGTTGATTTCAGCATCATGAAGAGCTTGGGGTTTGTTTCCGTTATCCCTTGCATATTATAGTTCATCACGAAGTTCTACTAACTTGGTGATGGTGACTAGAGAATTCTGTCAATCACTATCTTATCTGGAAGATTAACTCCCACTTGATTCAAGCGATTGTAGTACCCAGACAATCTGAGCACATGCTCACTAGTTGAGCGATTCTCCTCCATCTTTTAGCTATAGAACTTGTTGGAGACTTCATATCTCTCAACTCGGGTATTTGCTTGAAATATTAACTTCAACTCCTGGAACATCTCATATGGTCCATGACGTTCAAAACGTCTTTGAAGTCCCGATTCTAAGCCATTAAGCATGGTGCACTTAAACTATCAAGTAGTCATCATATTGAGCTAGCCAAACGTTCATAACGTCTGCATCTGCTCCTGCAATAGGTCTGTCACCTAGCGGTGCATCAAGGAAAAAATTCTTCTGTGCAGCAATGAGGATAAACCTCAGATCACGGATCCAATCCGCATCATTGCTACTAACATCTTTCAACACAATTTTCTCTAGGAACATATCAAAATAAACACAGGGAAGCAACAACGCGAGCTATTGATGTACAACATAATTTGCAAAATACTACCAGGACTAAGTTCATGATAAATTTAAGTTCAATTTAATCATATTACTTAAGAACTCCCACTTAGATAGACATCCCTCTAATCCTCTAAGTGATCACGTGATCCAAATCAACTAAACCATGTCTGATCATCACGTGAGATGGAGTAGTTTCATTGGTGAACATCACTATGTTGATCATATCTACTATATGATTCACGCTCGACCTTTCGGTCTCCGTGTTCCGAGGCCATATATGTATATGCTTGGCTCGTCAAGTATAACCTGAGTATTCTGCGTGTGCAACTGTTTTGCACCCGTTGTATTTGAACGTAGAGCTTATCACACCCGATCATCACGTGGTGTCTCAGCACGAAGAACTTTCGCAACGGTGCATACTCAGGGAGAACACTTCTTGATAATTTTTAGTGAGAGATCATCTTATAATGCTACCGTCAATCAAAGCAAGATAAGATGCATAAAAGATAAACATCACATGCAATCAATATAAGTGATATGATATGGCCATCATCATCTTGTGCCTGTGATCTCCATCTCCGAAGCACCGTCATGATCACCATCGTCACCGGCGCGACACCTTGATCTCCATCGTAGCATCGTTGTCGTCTCGCCAATCTTATGCTTCCACGACTATCGCTATCGCTTAGTGATAAAGTAAAGCATTACATCGCGATTGCATTGCATACAATAAAGCGACAACCATATGGCTCCTGCCAGTTGCCGATAACTCGGTTACAAAACATGATCATCTCATACAATAAAATTTAGCATCATGTCTTGACCATATCACATCACAACATGCCCTGCAAAAACAAGTTAGACGTCCTCTACTTTGTTGTTGCAAGTTTTACGTGGCTACTACGGGCTTAAGCAAGAACCAATCTCACCTACGAATCAAAACCACAACGATAGTTTGTCAAGTTGATGCCGTTTTAACCTTCGCAAGGACCGGGCGTAGCCACACTCGGTTCAACTAAAGTTGGAGAAACAGTCACCCGCAAGCCACCTATGTGCAAAGCACGTCAGGAGAACCGGTCTCGCGTAAGCGTACGCGTAATGTCGGTCCGGACCGCTTCATCCAACAATACTGCCGAACCAAAGTATGACATGCTGGTAGGCAGTATGACTTATATTGCCCACAACTCACTTGTGTTCTACTCGTGCATATAACATCAAACCATAAAACCTAGGCTCGGATGCCACTGTTGGGAAACGTAGTAATTTCAAAATTTTCCTATGCACACGCAAGATCATGGTGATGCATAGCAACGAGAGGGGAGAGTGTTGTCTACGTACCCTCGTAGACCGACGCGGAAGCGTTGACGCAACGTAGAGGAAGTAGTCGTACGTCTTCCCGATCCGACCGATCCAAGCGCCGTTACTCCGGCACCTTCGAGTTTTTAGCACACGTACAGCTCGATGACGCTCCCAGGGCTCCGATCTAGCAAAGCTTCGGGGATGAGTTCCGTCAGCACAACGGTGTGGTGACGATGATGATGTTCTACCGACGCAGGGCTTCGCCTAATCACTACAACAATATGACCGAGGTGGAATATGGTGGCAGGGGGCACCGCACACGGCTAAGGAACGATCACGAGGATCAACTTGTGTGTCTATGGGGTGCCCCCTGCCCCTGTATATAAAGGATGGAGGAGGAGGAGGCCGGCCAAGGCTTGGTGCGGCCAGGATGTGGAGTCCTACTAGGACTCCAAGTCCTAGTAGGAGTCCACCAAGAGGGGAGGAAGGGAGAAGGAAGTGGAGGAGAAGGAAAGGTGGCCGGCCCCCTTTTCCCTAGTCCAATTCGGACTAGAGGGGAGGGGGGCGCAGCAGCCCCTTGGCCTTTCTCCTCTTCCCACTAAAGCCCATCAAGGCCCATTGCTTCTCCCATAACTACCCGGCACTCCGAAAAATACCTGAATCACTCGGAACCTTTCCGATGTCCGAATATAGTCGTCCAATATATCGATCTTTACGTCTCGACCATTTTGAGACTCCTCGTCATGTCCCCGATCTCATCCGGGACTCCGAACTCCTTCGGTACATCAAAACTCATAAACTCATAATATAACTGTCATCGAAACCTTAAGCGTGCGGACCCTACGGGTTCGAGAACGATGTAGACATGACCGAGACATGTCTCCGGTCAATAACCAATGGCGGGACCTGGATGCCCATATTGGCTCCTACATATTCTACGAAGATCTTTATCGGTCAGACCGCATAACAACATACGTTGTTCCCTTTGTCATCGGTATGTTACTTGCCCGAGATTTGATCGTCGGTATCCAATACCTAGTTCAATCTCGTTACCGGCAAGTCTCTTTACTCGTTCTGTAATACATCATCCCGCAACTAACTCATTAGTTGCAATGCTTGCAAGGCTTAAGTGATGTGCATTACCGAGAGGGCCCAGAGATACCTCTCCGACAATCGGAGTGACAAATCCTAATCTCGAAATACGCCAACCCAACATGTACCTTTGGAGACACCTGTAGAGCTCCTTTATAATCACCCAGTTACGTTGTGACGTTTGGTAGCACACAAAGTGTTCCTCCGGCAAACGGGAGTTGCATAATCTCATAGTCATAGGAACATGTATAAGTCATGAAGAAAGCAATAGCAACATACTAAACGATCGGGTGCTAAGCTAATGGAATGGGTCATGTCAATCAGATCATTCATCTAATGATGTGATCCCGTTAATCAAATAACAACTCTTTGTCCATGGTTAGGAAACATAACCATCTTTGATTAACGAGCTAGTCAAGTAGAGGCATACTAGTGGCACTCTTTTTGTCTACATATTCACACATGTATTATGTTTTCGGTTAATACAATTCTAGCATGAATAATAAACATTTATCATGAAATAAGGAAATAAATAATAACTTTATTATTGCCTCTAGGGCATATTTCCTTCACCACGTGGCCTCCTTCACGACCCGAACGAACAGAATCCTGCCTCTGAATCTGTCTCACAACAACACTTGCCTCATCTTCAAAAGGCTTGCAACGAGCATCCTGCATTTCCTTGAACAGCCCAACGCTAGTCCGGAGGTGGGAAGTGCTTTGACGAAGCTCTTCAAGAAATTTAGCTTCAATACATAAGACCTCCTTCGAAGACTCAGCATCAAACCCGTGCCCGGGAGGAAGAATCCCATTAACGCGACTAAGACGCTCAGCAGTCGAAGGAACACGAGCCAACTCCCCACAAACAGTTTCAAGAAGACTGTCAATCCTAACCAGAGAAACATTGGCAGCTTCAAACAAATCCTCGCAAGAAACGCCACCTGCAGCACTCACACGGGCAGAAGAACCTCCTGAATCTACAGGGGGGCACCAGTATTAACATCCCAGGGAGAATTCAAATCTTGGGGAACTTCCACTCCCTAGGCCGGCAGAACGAGGCATAGTTAGAACAGGACGTTCAGTAACCCTAAAGAACACAACCTCAGCCTGTGTCTTCCACTGCATACAAAAACAAAAGTCAACGCGTCAGAAAACAAATGAAGGAACATGGGAACAAAAAATATACAAGACAATACCAGAAGTTCAAGGAAAGAATAATGCATAGAAACACTCACATGCAGTGTCCCAAACACCCAGTTGGCTGGGTCATCATCACCTTTCGTGACCAAGTCAGCCGCAGCAAGCTCAAGAAGCTTGGCCTGATCCATGAAATTTATGCGAGGGATCCTCAAGTCAATATTAGGTGTCTTGCCAATGATAAGGCAGTCCAGATACATAAGAAGCGGCGGGATGGCACAGCCTGTGACAACTTTTCCTCTGCTAGTACCTTGCTGATACCTAACAACAGCACTCCGAATATCTTCAACAACCAACTGGAAGTAGTCCATGTCTGCCATATCCTCAAACACAAGGTTCTCGGCCATTGCTGCCTCCCTGGACACTCGTGTAGACATTCCAGGGATAACCACCTTCATGAAAACAATAAGGTAAAACACCTGCAGAGCAAGATCATCCTTCGTCTCATCCTTCACAAGTTCAGCGAGGATATTCCGCAAATCCTTTGTCTTGATGTCGTCTCTCCTAGCATACCCAAGCTTGCCCTTCAACCTCATAACAGCATCATCGAAACCATCATTCGAGGGCCTAGGGGGGTACGATTACCTTGAGGGAACCCGAAGAGATGGTGAATAGCATCACTTGTAATACGTATAACCTTGTTCACCTCACCCATGTCCAAAATCATGGTTGAAGGGTCAATCCTCGTGTAGATGTTGCCCATCAAAGAAATGTTGGAATCAACCTTCAAGTCAAACACACAACCAAAACCAGCCTTGATAACCCTCGTCTTGTGCCTAGCTTGTAGCATTTTCGCACACGTCTTGACCTCTCCTAGTGAGCAGCGAACCGTCTTGTTAAAACGTTTCGCCTCACCTCCTCCTTGGCCACCTTCTTCGGGCGCTTTGCCTCCTCTCTTCCTCCTCTCAGGCCGCTGCACAAGCTGATACTGAAAAAAATACATTGACAAGGAAAAAAGGCAGAACAATGAGACACACAAGCTTCACCAAAATTCCACTAATGCCTACATACGCACTACATCTCAGAAGTCCAACTATGTCTACATAGGCAGTACAACCATGTATGACCAGAAGTTAACATGCTTTCAAAAATGTTGGAAATTTACAAAAGCAGAAGTTCAACCATGTATACCAAGGCAGTAATCAAACATGTATCTCAGAAGTCCAACTATGTCTACATAGGCAGTACAACCATGTATGAACATAGTACATGCTTTCAAAAATGTTGGAAATTTACAAAAGCAGAAGTTCAACCATGTATACCAAGGCAGTAATCAAACATGTATCTCAGAAGTCCAACTATGTCTACATAGGCAGTACAACCATGTATGAACACTAGTCAACATGCTTTCAAAAATGTTGGAAATTTAAAAAGCAGAAGTTCAACCATATACACTAAGGCAGTAATCAAATATGTACGCCAAGGCAGTGCTAAAAACAATAAAACTACACCAACAGCGACAAATGCTCTAAAAAACAGTAAACATGAGACATTCATACCTGATTAGCGGCAGCATCATCATCGTCGTCGTCCTCATCATCAGCATTGAAATCAGCATCATCCTTGTCCTCTGGATTAACACGAGAATGCTTCTTCACACCCTTGTTGACCTTTGCAGGTGGAACCTTGCGTTTCACGCTGCATTTCTTCCCCTTACCAGATGCACCAGCACCAAGCGGAGAAGGTGTAGGCGCGGCAGTGGCAAGCACACGAGGACTACGGCGTGGCGTACCACCAAGGCCTAACCCTTCATCTTCAACAACTTCTGCAGGCCTTGAAACACGTGGGCTCCTCCGAGGAGTAACTTTACCAACTACTAGCTTCCTCGCAATAGTCTTCTTGATTTTCTTCTTAACAGGGACAACCGTGCCATCACTACCACACGACACGTCTTCCTCAACAGTGAGCTCAGCCGCATGAACAGATCCAGGAACATCAGAACCTTTCTCAAGGCAGGCCGCCCTCTTCTTGTCAAAATTTTCTTGCTTCTTCCTCTTACGTTGGTCCTCCAGGAGAAGCTGAAAAGGCACATCCTCGGGTTGCGTGACAGGTTCAGTCCCATCAACAGACTGCGACTGCGTCTCTGACATCTGAAGAGAGCACAAAGGATCCGGAACGGAATCACAACCTTTGACTGAGGGAGCCCCCTCCTCAGCTGCAGCAGGGTTTTCTGATAAACCCAACTCAGATAAAATATGGTTGATGGTGTTCACAGCTTCCTCCTCTGTGGACACATCTGCAAAGAACACAAAAAATTGAAGCAAAAAATAAAAAAAGTCATGAACAAAAACAAAAACAAACGACATGAACAAGCTAAAAAAACATGGCTGAAAACTTTAAAATAAAAAAGAAAAGGGGTTTCACATACTAGGTGATGCAAGAGCTGCAGAAGCAAGATCCTCGAGGCTTGAAACATTCTCAAGGCTCGAAGCAACCTCGGCAATCAAAGTCAAAGGGTGAAGGATGATTTAGCCGCATCAGATATTGGAGCATCAGTATTAACCTCTGAAGCTCCATCTTGATCGCAGGCATTTTTTCAGAACTATTCAACTCATCACCAACTACAAAAAATGCAAGTAAAAAGGCAGCTGAGTTCTAATGCACAATCCTACACCAAAGGGACTTCTACTTTGACAACAATGTCCAATAACAAGAAGTTCAACAATACCTAACAAAGTAGTAAACACAACAAACAAACTAAAATCTACACACTAACTATAAAAATAATCTACACTCAGAGGTTCTACTACATATAACATGAATGTCCAGAAGTTCAACGATACATAACAAAGTAGTAAACACAAAATGTGCATAACAGAAGTTCAACCAAATTTCATTATGAACAAACAATAATTAAAACCAGAAGTTCAACTTTGTGACCCAAGCAAATAGCACATAAAAAATATGTAGCATGACCACAAATAGTATTTCACAGCCAAACTAAATATCAATACCATGAACATGATAACAAATAAAAAACAAAGACATACACTATAAATATGAATCATTTAGGAAGTCCAACAACACTTGGTGACATAGTTTCACCTGTAAATCATCAACTAAAAAGTAAGCAACACTACTAACTCAAGCTAAGGGTAAAAAGCATACACATAACCTTTCTTAGAAGTTCACACTAATAAGAATGGCAGTCCAACAAGAAAACTAAATGAAGATATGGGCAGACATATATAAGAATACTGCTTTAAAATACAAGATCCAACTACATTAAGATACCCGGAGAAGGTTTGGAAGCCATGACAACACAACCCCCTTGACGAATGAAACTCCAAACCCTAGACCAACCTACTAAAAACAGGGGATAGAATTCATATAGTTAGCAGGTAGAAAATCATAAAACAAATAAAAAAACAACTAAATGAAACCCTAGGATGAAACAACTAGATAATATCAACAAGTATGAAAACATGAACAGTAGCACATATAGGCAAGCACAAACAAAAAAAGAATCCAGAAACTAACTAGCATGTGACAGACACAATCTAGACTTCGAAATCAACAATACTAAGACAATTAGATACATCAGATTCAGCATGAACCATCACACCACACCCTCTCTCACATGCATATAAATGCTGAAATCATCAAAGGGGAAATGAAATCCAATCAACTCTGAATGGAGAAATAGCACACACAAGCATCTCATAGACAAATCTGACCACGGGGGAATGGAATCCACCCACCACACGCACAAGAACCCTACCTAATCTCCCATCAAACCATCAGAAGAAGGGGGTAGGAGGCAGACGCGAGAGCACACAGGAGGCAGACTCGATAGATCTGGCGGAACTAAAAGCAAGCATTAGGGGGGCGGGGGCAGCATTTGTACCTCTCGAAACAACCCCCGCTCACACGAATCCGCGGCAGTTCTTCCACTCCCCACGACGCCACGCGCACCTTGCAACCACGCAGGCAGTTGCCGCCCTCGCTTCAGAGCAGAATAGAGCGGGTTGGGCGAGGGAGAGCGGGGCGTGGGGGAGAAATAGGAGCGGGGGCGTGCGCCGGTTACTCCAGCACGAGGGCAGGGGACAGGGGCGGAGAAATCGGGGGGAGTTGGAGGCGAGGAAGGCAGCGGAGCGACGGAGAGGGGGAAGAGAGCGAGCGACAGGGGAGAGGGGTTTTTTGACAGGTGGTGGCGAGGGAGATGCTCACTTAATGCCTATCTGTCGTGGGAATTGCAGCGCCACTGAATTTACAGTTTTACCCCCCCCCCACAACAGCTAAAAAAGTAAATACATCTATAGATAAATGAATGCACCATTTGAATGCATCTATTATAATGAGATAACTTCACACAATAGCACTGCTGATATCCTTAAAACCAAAAATAGATGGCAAATGCACTACCAAAGGAAGAAAAATACATACATAAATATGCACCTAAAAACAACACAAAGAAGTTCAAAAAATAAAGAACAGAAGTTCAAGTACTCTAATAAAAGAAGTAATGGTATAAGAATAAATAAACCCTAAGAAACAAAAAGAAGTTCAAGTACAAAAACACATGAAGTTCATATCTAACCCTAAACCATAATAACCCTAAACCCTAAAAACCCTAAGATAGATAGTGGGGTCACGGATGTGACGGACTCACCTCCGCATGCGACGACGCGGCACGCCACGTCATCGCCTACTCCGGCTTGTTCTTGTCTTGGCCTCGCAGGGGGAGGGGAGGGGGGACTTGACCCCCCTCCCCCCTGCTAGGCCTCGCAGGGGGAGGGGAGGGGGGTCTTGACCCCCCTCCCCCCTGCAAGGCCAAGATAGATAGTGGGGTCACGGATGTGACGGACTCACCTCCGCATGCGACGACGCGGCACGCCACGTCATCGCCTACTCCGGCTTGTTCCTGTCTTGGCCTCGCAGGGGGAGGGGAGGGGGGTCTTGACCCCCCTCCCCCCTGCTCGGCCTCGCGCTACCGCATTGCTGCGTGCTAGGATTTGACAGGACGCAATGCGGTTATTCTGTTTCCACCCCCACCGCACACACCCTAAACCTTAAAAACCCTAAGATAGATAGTGGGGTCACGGATGTGACGGACTCGCCTCCGCATGCGACGACGCGGCACGCCGCGTCGTCGCCTGCTCCGGCTCGTTCCTGTCTCGGCCTCACAGGGGGAGGGGAGGGGGGTCCCAACCCCCCCTCGCCCCCTGCTCGGCCTCGCGCTACTGCATTGCTGCGCGCTAGGATTTGACAGGACGCAATGCGGTTATTCTGTTTCCACCCCCACCGCACGCACCCTAAACCCTAAAAACCCTAAGATAGATAGTGGGGTCACGGATGTGACGGACTCACCTCCGCAAGCAACGACTCCGCACGCCGTGTCGTCGCCTGCTCCGGCTCGTTCCTGTCTCGGCCTTGCAGGGGGAGGGGAGGGGGGTCCCAACCCTCCCTCCCCCCTGCTCGGCCTTGCGCTACCGCATTGCTGTGCGCTAGGATTTGACAGGACGCAATGCGGTTATTCTGTTTCCACCCCCATCGCACGCACCCTAAACCCTAAAAACCCAAAGATAGATAGTGGGGTCACAGATGTGACGGACTCGCCTCCGCATGCGACGACGCGGCACGCTGTGTCGTCGCCTGCTCCGGCTCGTTCCTATCTCGGCCTCGCAGGGGGAGGGGAGGGGGGTCCCGACCCCCCCTCGCCCCCTGCTCGGCCTCGCGCTACCGCATTACTGTGCGCTAGGATTTGACAGGACGCAATGCGGTTATTCTGTTTCCACCCCCACCGCACGCACCCTAAACCCTAAAAACCCTAAGATAGATAGTGGGGTCACGGATGTGACGGACTCGCCTCCGCATGCGACGACGCGGCACGCCGCGTCGTCGCCTGCTCCGGCTCATTCCTGTCTCGGCCTCGCAGGGGGAGGGAAGGGGGGTCCCGACCCCCCCGACCCCCTGCTCGGCCTTGCGCTACCGCATTGGTCAATACGCGCAATGCCGATTTCAATATCTACAAAATATTTAAATCCAAAAAATAACAACCTCAAATTTAACATGTTAAAAACGGTTATCACACTGAAGTTCAGGATAGTTATTCAGTGAAGAACAACAACTATTATAAGTACAAATAACATACTAGAAAAAATAAAAAAATACGCATATCCATCGCCCAATTACATGGCTGTTCACGGGACTAAGTCAAAAAAAATCCAAACCAATGCAAAGAATGAAAAGTAACATAAAAAGAAGGAAATACAGAGGAATTGCTTTATTACTTTGCAAAGAAGGAAAAAGCAGAAGTTCACGTATAAAGAACATAGAAGTCCAGCTTCTACAAACGACCCTTACATGATTTGGAAAAAGTGCATGCATACTTGGGCTAATCCCATGATTTCTCACGAGACAAAAGTATAAAAAGGAACATTTGAAGAATTAAAAATACGAAAGGAAACCAAACAAAGAAAATATAGAGCACCATGCGCCTTCGCATTGCAAATGTGGAATGTAATCTGGAAAACCAGAAGTTCAACCATTCATAAAAAAAGAGAAGTCCAGATCTTACCAAAGATAAGTGGATGATCAAAAAACTATACCAAAACATATACTAAGGGAAAAAGAGGATGCATGTTCCTGTGGTCCAGCTCCACGCTTACACACTAGCTACAACAAAAATTGTAGAAGAAAATCTAGTACGGCTTTCTGATACAAAGGACTAGCTGCATTATCTTGCAGCGAAAGAAAAAAGAAGAAGTTCAGGTATGACAACGCAGAAGTCCAGCACAGAAACCTGGACAGACCCAACAGGATCCACCTGATCCTCCCCCGATCCCGATCCCGAGCCACCCCAGCCCCGACAGGATCCAACGAAGGAAAAGAAGAAGTTCAGGTATGAAAACGCAGAAGTCTAGCTTGTACAACGACCATTAGAAGATCTAGAAATAATGAACAAAAGAATTCGTCCGAAGCATAAAATCATCTCCACAAGATTGCAACACGTCTGCACCCCCTTGGAAATGATCTGGCAACTACCTTTCGACAACTGAAAGGACCAGAGGGTAAATTTCAAGACCGCTAAAAATAACATGTGTAGAAACCCGCAGGAGTGCCAACATCAAAGCACTAGAAATCAAACCGTAAGGACCCTCCCGATTAAAATTTACGGATTAGTAAGCCTCGAATTTCACTAAAGTACGCAAATCAGGCAGCAAACTTTAACGAAAAACGAGAAATCAATAGAAGCACGGGTTTCATCTCGGGCGAATGAAGAACACGGGCGATTTCAAATTTGTTTGAAATAACAAAGAATTTGTGCTCCAAACTCGTACTAAAACCTAATCCCCATCGTTCCGTAACTTCGACAACATCCAAAACATGCATTAAACTTGTAACAGAAACAAGTTCATCACGACCCCGAGAGCAAATCCACCAACGTGCTAGAATCCGAATCAAAACAATCATTTAGACTCTAAAAAACGTGTCCACATTACACTTACATCACAAACAACACGAATGATCAGAAAAACTCGCAGGGGAAGCCACGGTTGCAAAGATAGCCAGAAGTTCAGGTTAGTACACAGGGAAGTTCAGGCGCATTACTCAGGCAATTCAGGTTGTGATCAGAATATTATTCTGATCTCGTGATCAGAATAGTGTTTATGTATATATATAGCTTGCCCTAGAAATAGCTATCGGTACCGTTGGTGTGCTTTGTGATTCGTACTAGTTGTTTGGTGTGGTACCATCTCAAGCCCATGTGTTGTGCTAATTTAGCTGCGGTGGCAGGCTGGTCCTCGCTGCTTTATGCCTAATGGGCTGACAAAAAGTCTGTCTTGCATGTGCGTACAAAGGTGTGGCCGTCACACGCGTTCGTATGTCTCAGGTTCCATCAACCGAGCGACATTTTGTGCAGGTTCCGACATGCGTCCATCGACGAGACGGACGTAGGTTCAGTCCGATAGCCACGACGGAACCTACGAGTGACATGCGTGACATGCGTGTACCCATATGTGTCTTCTGATGTGCAGCACTTCGATCTTGTGTCAAGTGAAACGCATGTGGTCTACGGTCGTGTGTGTTGTAATCAAGCATCCGTACATGCAGCTCCTACATGACCACCGCTCCTCTCTCTCTTATCTGAACGCATGCAGCTAGCTTTTAGGGAGTTTGGTTAGCCTGTTAGTGTGTCAGTGTGTGTATGTTGTGCATTTTTTAACTCCATGTTGCGCCTTTGTAGGTATATGTGTAAATCTCCTGTTTGCCAAACCAGGCACGTGCTACGGACCCAGCTTTGATTTTCAATGATTCCTGAACTACGGTTACCGGTCCCCTAGCCCTACATCAATTAGCTCCGTCGTTGATCTCGACGATTCCACTTAAGATTGTTATTCTTTGGCGCTCTTCACATACGTCGGTTCCATCATTGATCTTGACGGTTCCACTTAAGATAGTTATTCTTTGGTGGTCTTCACATATGTCAGTTCCATCATCGATCTCAACAGTTCCACCTAAGATAGTTATTCTTTGGCACTCTTCACATATGTCGGTTCCATCGTTGATCTCGACGGTTCCACTTAAGATAGTTATTCTTTGGCGCTCTTCACATACGTCGGTTCCATCGTTGATCTCAACTGTTCCACCTAAGATTGGTATTCTTTGGCGCTCTTCACATACGTCGGTTCCATCGTTGATCTGAACTGTTCCACCTAAGATTGTTATTCTTTGGCGCTCTTCACATACGTCGGTTCTATTGTCGATCTCAACAGTTCCACTGTCGGATTTCGGGTTCCGACAGACCCTTAAGGTTCGAACACTGGGGTGCGCGCGGAGATTACGCCTTCTACCTCTCCGTCTCACGAAGATCTAGGCTACTGAAAGAACTGCACAAGAGACACAAGGTTTATACTGGTTCGGGCCACCGTTGTGGTGTAATACCCTACTCCAGTGTGTGGTGGGTGGATTGCCTCTTGGGGCTGATGATGATGAACAATACAAGGGAGAACAGCCTCGCGAGGGTCTGCTCTTGGTTGAGGCGATGAACTGTTAGGAGGAGTTCAGTCGCCCTTTTCTTCCTCTCTCTCTCTCTAACCGCCCCCTTACCATGTGGGTGGCTGGTCCTATTTATAGAGGCCCTGGTCCTCTTCCCAAATATCGAGCGGGAAGGGAGCCAACAATGGCGGGCTAATTTGAAGGGGGACAACAAGTATCAGCTACCCTGACAAAAGCAGTCTTCGCCTGCGCAAAGCTCTGGTGATGACGCCGTCTTGGGCTCCACGGTGACCTCCGTCTCGTAGTCCTCCTGGTCTTGGTCTCGTTGCACCGAAATGGCAACCTTTGCCTGACGCCTGGGTACTCCGCGGCTGCGCTTGCCCCCTTTGCACCAAAGTGGAAAGGAGGACGCTGCGTGGGCTGGCACCCGCCTGGCGCCCTGAGTCGTCATGGCTTGCGTCACGGGCACCTCGTGAGGTACCCCGCCTTGATCTCTCTGCCTCCTCGTGAGCCAGCCTGACGAGGCCGTGCCTGAGGAAGCTCCGTGTCGTCCGCCCCGCGAGGCTTGGCCCGTCGCGAGGGTCTTGAGTCTTGTGTTGATGAAGATGGGCCGTGCTAGGCCCCCCTTTGAGCCACGCCGCAGGCCGCAGGCAGGCAAGTCTGGGGACCCCCGTTCCCAGAACACCGACATCCACCTAAGATAGTTATTCTTTGGCGCTCTTCACATACGTCGGTTCCATCGTCGATCAGAATATTATCTAATCTTGTATGAAGGGTGTCATTAAAGAACAATTAACCGCCTATGGTGTAAGTGGAAGGTAAAAATAAAATTCATTTGAAGCATATTACACTGAAACTTTTATGGTTACCAGTACATTCACTGAAACTTTGGGATCCAATAAAGAGTAGAACTTTTTTTTGTGGAGAACCAAAGCATACATGCCATGCATTGGTGGTGTTACTTTGAAAATAGCCGGTTTGATATTTTGACTAGAGGTTGTCTACCTAATTAACGAGCAATTACACTCAACCACGATATGTTGTAGCATTTTGATTTACGCATTAAAATCTCTACCAAAATGCTCCTGTGATAAATAACTATACTAGGTTTAAGCTACTTCTGCATCAAACACAAAAATGGTTACTCCCACCGAAGCAAAAGATTCTGCGATTCAAATAAATAGCTCCGCCCATACGCTTTGGAAACGGAGTGCTCGTCGTCGTGTCACTGTGCAAATACAGGAAGTTGGACTACCTAACTACCTGATACATGAAGTTAACAAGCTGATTCATTGAGGTAATTAACAGTGTCTCCATACTCTTCAGATAAATGTGCTTATGTAGTGCAAAAACTCCAGAAGCCCCAAACCTTCAGTCGCTCCACTTCTACTTGTCACGTGACTCCTACATGGCTTTCTCCGAATTGGCTTCAGGTTCCAAAATTGTTGCATACATCATGCACATGGCGCCTTGACCCTCCTCCTCCCCCTGTTGTACAGCCGCATGGACCACTACGTGCTGACCATGCATAGCATTTCTCTGGCGCATGGGCTGCAAAACACCCCACAAGCACCTCTTTAGTTTAACCACCACATGGTCAACACGAATCATGGCGCATGTGTTGTGTGGCTATGATAGCTATTTCCCTAGCAAGCTATGATAGACACAATTTTGCCTATATATATATATATGTATCCACTAAGGCTTTTAGTCCTTTAACTTTTAAAGGATCGGCTAGAGATGACCTTATGACTTGTTTATTTTAGTTCTTCACAATGTGATGCTCTATATGTCCAACTATTTGCCGTGCAGTTCAATTTCATCAATAACAGTTTCAACAATACCACTATGAATTATGATATTTGGTTGCTTAAGGATATTGCAGTTAACATGCCATTTCGTTTTTTAACAATAACTAGTGTACTATAGACCTGCACAATACTAGTTTGAATGACTATTTGCTAGTTTTTAAATGTTATGCCTGATGTAGTTAACACACCTTTCCACTTCTTGTTTTGCTTAACTAGCGTGCTTAAGCCTGCACACTGAAGCTACATAGCAACATGTGTACTGAATGACTAAATATGCAATCCCAGGCTACATATCAACAAGGAAGAGTGTTACCTTAATGTTTTGATGATGTCTAGATATACATGTAATAAAATCTTATATAATGGGATGGAGGGAGTGTTGTACTACATCATCAATTGTTGTTTAGCTTCTAATATTAACTTGGTGCTTTTAGGTACATATGTCATTGCCAAGATCCACACTTTGACCCTTTCTGTGTATGGGGCAATGAGATATTCATGAACCAGCATCAAGTGAGGAAACTGATAAATATTGTTATTAAAATGGGTCAAAAGACGTCAATCGAACTATTTGTTTACACTTTATGCAAGACAATAGTGAACTGCAGGATGGTAAGTAAGAACCTTGTAGCCTTCTGTAGCGACCCAACCCGATTGGATCAAGTCTCTGTGCTTTAGTGTCATCCCTGGATCGGTATGCTGACACACACAGTACTCGAGGATTTATAACAGAGGTAAATCACATGTAAAAAGTAACGTAAATACTATTACCTCAATCCAAAAATAGCGGAAGTAACAAGGTTGTGGATTCCCATCAACACCAACGGCAAAGTTGAGTGTAGAAATCGTAACCCTAATGTATCACTTACTCGTCGTAAGAAATCCTGCAACATGAGACGTTGCAGCCACAAAGGGTCAGTACATTGAATGTACTGGCAAATTCACACCATAGATAATGATGAACAATGGCTATAACTACATGCATATATGGCTGGTGGAAAAGCTCTATGGTTATATGTTTTTGCGAAAAGCCAATTTTTCCCTACTGCAAAGGAATAAATTTTTATTTTAACTATCATGGTGGTTGTTGAACATTGAGAATGGTTGACAGCATTCTCAATCCCAATTAAGTAACATCATTAAACCCAAAAAAATTAAATTTTAGAGTAACATGATGAGATTCACATGATAATCCAGGTACTAGATACTCAAGTTGTCCATAACCGGGGACACGGCTAACCATGATTAGTTTATACACTCTGCAGAGGTTTGCGCACTTTTCCCCACAAGACTCGATCTCCTCCCTTGGATTTCTCGCACTACAAGGTGTTTGAGAAACGGATGACCGAGACATAGTCTTTCAGAAGCGTTTGCACCTTACGATGGGTAGACGTACCACCTACAACCCATACATCTGCTAGTCTACCACTGTAAGAGTTCACACGACTTAATCAACTATGCTAGAGCCCATAATAGCTTGTGGCTGCACACGGAAGTTTCTAGTATGAATAATCTCATGATCCCTTTGAGCCTGGGTGGCGGTCCATAAAAAACCAGGCAATCCTGGTCTACCCAGGTGCCTAGACAGGCAATCCTGGAATAACCAGGTACCTCAATCCACCCAGATGTGTGTTTAAGTTGCCACCTTAAGTAAACCATTAATTAACAATCTCACATCGGTCATGGATACTCTCAAAACCCAATCCATGTCTATGAGCATAGCATGGCACTATAAGCATAACGTAATAGTAACTCCCAAGGGTTTGATAACAAACAGGTAATAGGTACTACCTGAACTAGTTCCCATCCCACAATTTAATTAGATCCTAATCATGCAATGTTTGAGGATTGATCTAATGCAATAAAACTGGGTATGAAAGGGGGTATGATCAAAGTGTGAACTTGCCTGCAATGTTGATGAAGATGATTCGCACTCAAAAATCTTGATAGCTCTACTCGTCACACTCCGGTCAATCTATCGGGACCAAGCAATAGTAACCTCACATAAGCAATCACTCAGAAGATCAGAAAGAACGAAGAAGACGATTCGGAAAACATCAAACCAAGCAAATAACTCTTGCAACATAAAACAATTTCTAACAGTACCAAAATTATGTGAATTTGGCCTTATCAGAAAGTTTAGGTCAAGAGCTTCGATTTGCAAAAAGAATCTACTCAAACGGAGCTACGAAACTCAAGTTATGATCAAACGAAGTTTGAATTCAAATCTGATCTAAACCAAATTTTAAATTTTTCAAAAACATGTTTGAGTTGGATTATTGGATAGAGGGGATCATAACGAAGACATGAGCATTGGTTTCGTTGGATTTGGATAAACGAGTAAAAAGATGTGGTGTTTTGAAAATCAGGGACTAAACTACAAAGAAAGAAATTGCAACTAGGTCCCTGGATACGTGTCAGAAATCTACTGGCCAAAATCTGTTCGCTGCGAGGCTAAAACGGCGGATGTTCGCTATTTAGGGCATACCGGTTCAAAAAAAAACAAACATATCTAATCCTAACCGTAGCTCTAAGATCGGACGGTTGAGGTGAGAGGGGGGGCTTTACCGCGGCGGTCACGTCGTCGGCGTCGGAGAAGAAAGCGGCGGCAGCGGCGGCTCGAACGGGGCGGCGGCTCCAGGGCTCGGCGGCGCCGGTGGAGAAGATGGAGAGGCGCGGCTCGACAAGGGGAAGGCGGTGGCGGTGTCGGTGCTCGACCTCGGAGTCGGAACGGCGCGGGCTTGGCGGCGGATCTCGCGAACTCCGGCGAGTTCGCGCGGGGCGTGGAGAGCTGTGGTTTGAGGAAAAACGAGGCCAGGGCCTCGGCTCTTAAAGGGGGTCGCCTTGGGCGAGGGGAGAAGACGGGGGAGGCGCCCGGGTTGAGCACGGCGTCGGCCGGCGAATCGTGCGTGTGCTGGACTCCGGCGGGAGGTCGGTGACGAACCCGACAGGTGGGTCCCACCTGTCGGTGGCTGGGCGTGGCAGCGTGCGCGTGGAGAAGACAGCGGGCGGGCGAGGCGGAGGCGGTTCGGGCGCGCGGAGGCCGCTGCTGGGCTGGGCTGGCGCTGGACTGGTCTAGGCCGGTCCAGTCGGGGAAGGGGAAATGTTTTTTTTTTAAATAAACCCTTTTCTCCAGGAAAAAAAATAAGAAAGACAAAATAAATAGAAATATTAAATAGGCATGTAGTATATCAAAATTTTCAGAAAAAGATTTCCAACAACATGGACATTTTTCTAGCATTAAATAAAATACACACAAAATCAGATAATTCAAAGAGTGCTACTGGTCTAATAAAAAACAATAAAAATCATTTTTAAAATACCAAAATGATTTCAAATTAACTTTTCTCCAATTTTCTATTGTAGGGAATCATGTTACCCTAATTTCCATATATTTTATTTTTGGAGAAAAATAATTTGAATAAAACTCAAATAACTCCAAATTGAAAATAATTTCAAATGGATTTTAGATTTGAGTTCTTTGAAACTCCCAACTCATATTCCTTATACTTTGAAGAAGTCATTTTATCTTCTCTCGTGAAAATCATTGAGTTGCATAAAGTTTCTGAATTGGAAATATTTTCCAAATGAATTTCAAATGTTTTCAAAAACCCTTGTCATTTAAATAAATGGAAGAAGTCATGTTATCTTCTCTCCAGGGTTTTGTGGTGAAAAGAATTTGAATTCACGAAGATCACGAATGCAAAAAATGAAAGTTTGGGAAAGTCCTTTTATTCCCTCTCATTTAACTTTCAAAAAGCTTTCAAATTTCACTCAATTTCACACAATCAATCAAACAATCAATCAAATCTATCTATTATTTATAACATTCCAAAATTTAGAATTTTGGGATGTTACACCTTCTTTTTACTACCCGTAATGAGTTGTGTTAGATGACAATGTCTCAATCTTTTTTCCTTTGTAGTGGATCCTAAAGCAGTTTACTTAAGATTACCTCTCAAACTACATGGTTGGCAGTCGGCCATCACAAGGGGTTGGACTAGAGTCGTGCGTACCTTCTGCATCCAAGAGAGCACAATAGGGCCATTCCGCTTCACCTTGTTCAGCAACCAAAATGTCTATCGCCTCTTTCTTTTCCATCTATAATAGTACAAGTATAGAACCTTGGTTCATCATTCTTTATTTGGTGCTTATGTAATTCTTAAACAAATGTACCTTTGAATCGAATAATGCATTGCTTGTTTCAACCTGATGGATATGAATAAAGCTATAGCCTACTTTCAAGGTTAAATTAGGTACAGTTTTAAATAGTGGCAATTAAATTAGGGCGAAATTACGGTGTGCATGTCATTACGGCGCACACGGTTAATAAAGCACAGCATGTGCGATATACATCATAATTCGACATGGTTCACGGAGAGGAAACGTGTGTAACAATGCACATAGTTACTGTTTGCAAAGCGTTTGTAATGTCAGACACTATCACATACGGTGCGGGGAAACTAAATGTGTGTGATTGTCTACCTATCGTACACGGTTTTATAATCCTGAACTGTTTGTGATGTGCGAGGCATCGTAAACATAGAGCCGGTTTGGTACGTGCCTGGAAAACTCCCGTGCCTGGAATCTGCCTGGTTTTAGGTAAACCACAAAACTCCGACTATGATTGCAATGCGAGCACAAACGAGTAGCAAGGACGAAGCGTTTGGGATATTCGAGATATCAGAAACAATTATATAGGGACAACTGTATGCATCAAGGCTCCCTATCCCTGACGGTTTCTGGGTCATGTGGGAATGACCCCCTATCACCCACACTCACTTGGCGACGGTTCCAAATGCCATCGCGGAAAGGGGTTAAAAACTGTTTGTATAGCACCGACGCGTACCAGTGCATGTCATAATCATTTTTATCAATATAAAGCATGGAATGCAAAAAAATGTCTGGGCTTTGTCCAGAGCTACACAAAAATACACATCCATCGCTTTGTTCAAAGCTACAGTATAGTTTAGTTGTGTGCTTGAACCCCGCGTTTATTTAATCTAGTACAGCAAGTATATGATGAAGAGAGGATAGATCTGACATGCATCACTGGTAAATCTGTCTTGCAGGTCGTCCAGGTTCCTAGTAACTAATAACTTGTTGATCTTTCTTAGAGGGAGAAATCTCTGACGGACTCTAATACCATCCATTCTTTTATTGATTTGATTGATGGATGCACTTGACTATAAGAAAATTAGATTAGATGGTATGCCTAGCAAAGAAGAAAAATAGAAACCCGAGAGGCACTAAGCATAATTGTTGGTGGCAACAAACAAGGCTAGCAACAATTGTTCCTAAAACAGATCCCAAGACCTAACTTTGTGCGTGCGTCTACACGCATCATGATCAGGGAGGGAACCAAGCCTTCAGAAATGCATAGTAAGGTAGACTAAACCTGCTACTGGAAGTTAGATAGTGACTGTCTCAATGCAAGTAAATCTACAAAGCCAATGCCCCTAGAGATAATGCATACCTAAACTTGCTTTTGTTGGTGCAGCGTTATAACCTCAAAATGTAGACCTAATTCTTGGTAATCTAATTGCTGATTAGGATGTAGAAGCTTAAATAGATCATATCAGAGAGAGAGAGAGAGAGATGGTACCTTGCCTCTTACTGCACGTTAATGCCTAGCTGAATTCATGTTAATTACGCAGCGAGAGAGAGGGGGGAAGCATCCTCTTGTAGACCAACCCGACGCGCAACAACTTTCGATCCTAATTTCAGAAATATCTTGTCTGCAATATTATTACGCAACAGAAACACACACAACAATCATGTTAATAGAGCACCAACATAATCTCCTATATCATTCAGAGATCAAAAGGAATAAGCATAAAGTACATATGAAACTAGTTGTTTCAATTTACACGCTTGATAAACAAAATGACGGAGTACGCATATATATGCAAACGATCCATCCATGTTCTTACCGTACCGTCTGCTAAACTTGCATAAAGAAAATTGCAGAGTAGGTACATGCTACAAAGCTAACACACAAGCTTAATCAAGATAGGCTGAGAATGGTTAGTAACTACATTTTAGGCAGTGGAGACAGTTACTCCTCTATTGTAACGCCCTGTGTCCGATGTGCCAGGTGTCCTCCGCTTATTCGCTGTTGTTGCCTTGCCATTGCTTGTGTGTCATGCATTGCATATCATGTCATCATGTGCATTTCATTTGCATACATGTTCGTCTCATGCATCCGAGCATTTTCCCCGTTGTCTGTTTTGCAATCCGGCGCTCCGTTCTCCTCGGTGGTCATTTCTACCTTTCTTTCGTGTGTGGGGATTAAACATTTCCGGATTGGACTGAGACTTGCCAAGCGGCCTTGGTTTACTACCGGTAGACCTCTTGTCAAGTTTCGTACCATTTGGACTTCGTTTGATACTCCAACGGTTAACCGAGGGACCGAAAAGGCCTCGTGTGTGTTGCAGCCCAACACCCCTTCAATTTGGCCCAAAACCTTCTCCATCATCTAGAGCGTTCGATCACGATCGCGTGGCCGAAACCCGCACCTCATTTGGACTCTCCTAGCTCTCTCTACCTATAAATATGTGCACCCCGTCAAAATTCGCGGTCGAAACCCTAGCGTCTTCCTCCTCGTGCCGCCGGACATGTCCGACCGCGCCGGACATGTCCAGCCTCCACGTCGCCCCGGCCAATCACGGCTTGACACGTCGTCACCGCCGCCTCCCACGCCAACCCCGCCGTGCCACGTGTCCACGCCGCCCTGTCCTCACCGCGCCTCCTAGCCGCGCGGCCCGCCCAGGCCCGGGGCGAGCCAGCGGGGCCCATTCAGCGCCGCCCCGAGCGCCCGAGCCTCGCCGCCTCTTCTCCGCCGGCGGCAGCCGCCGTTCGTCGTCTTCGCCGGACCCGCTCGCTGCGCCGCCGCGCCACTCCACCGGCGACCTCTCCCCGCCGCCACCTACTCTCGTCGCCGGCCTCCTCCTGGCACCGCAAGCCGCCACGGCTTGTCGCCGGCGCCGCGCGCCGCCCCGCGATCTTCTCCGGCCGCTGCCATCGCCGGAGTCACCGCCCGCCTCGCCGGAGAACCCCTCCTCGCCGTATCCGGAGAGGATGGACAAGATCCACCACTCCCCGATCCAAACGCCCCGTCCAGATCCGGATCCCTCCGTCCCGCACGTCTCCGTCCCCGAAATTCCCACATTCATATGCCCATGTTCATCGTGCCGTAACTTTGCACCCGTAACTCCGATTTGAGCGTGTAGCATATCAAAATGTTCGTCTCAGAGAGCACATCATTTCATCTCATTGCATCATTTTCTTTCGAGCTCATCTTGATGCCCGAAATGCTGTTAGAAGAGTGCTATTTAAGATAATTGTCAGATCTACTGCTCCAAATAGCTACTTGTCATTTTTGCCATGATTATTGTGTGCATGATAATGCCTTGAGCTCTACATGAGTTTTGTTATATGTTTTGCTATCTTTCCAGATGTGCCATCCATGTATTTTTGTGATGTGTGTGGTGACTAGCACAAGCTTGCAAAGTGGTGCATTCGTTAATGCTGATTTCAGGGACTTAGCATTTCCACTAAGTCCTTGATCTGTTTATCTCAATATGCCATATGTTCATGTTGTTTCCTAGTGATTGGTGCCTCTTTTGAGGATGATCAGTAAGGATGTTTTGTTAATCTTGTAGTGCTCTATCCATCCATGTCTTTGTTTGCAATTATGGAGCACCCTAGCTTGAGTCAATCGAGCTCTACTTTTACTATTTCGTGAATCTGGGCAGATTGTCTACTTGTTAGCGATTTTGCCGAGGATGTTGTAGTTGATCCGTGCATGCTATGTGGTTGTTCTTGCCATGTCTAGCTTGTATAATGTGTATTCTTGATGGATGTATGCTTAGATTGTCATGACTTGCTCTGTAGTGAGCGCATCGAGCTCGTAAACATGCCTACTTGATATCTGATTTGCATGCTCCAGTTTTTCACTAAGTCTGAGAGACTGATTACGTTTTTGCCATGTTCACATGCTTGCAATTGTATTTTCTGATCCCTTTTGGCTCAAGGTCACTAAGGGGCTTTTATTAAGCTCTTTGAGTAGCTCCATGCCATACTTTACTTTGCCATCTTCAGGTCCTGTAGATTATTGTTTTCATGCTCCAAAGAGTGTTATCTGCTCTGAAATTCCAGGCTTGTGTTAATTTCACTAAGTCTGAAACCTGTTTACCAATTGCACTTTTGCCA
The DNA here is from genome assembly GCF_003073215.2 of Triticum urartu. Classification (NCBI taxonomy): domain Eukaryota; kingdom Viridiplantae; phylum Streptophyta; class Magnoliopsida; order Poales; family Poaceae; genus Triticum; species Triticum urartu. The sequence continues at coordinate 22,676,299 of NC_053025.1, forward strand.
TACTTGTTTGAACCTGTTAATGGATGAATTGGCCGTAGCTCAGCGTTCCTCTCTTGTTAAGCATCACGAGTGGATCTCTGCCATGTATTTTGTTGTCATGTTTGAGTGTTGTAGCATGTTTGTCTTGTTGCATTTAGATGGCTACTTGCTGTAAATCGCAGACCGGTGCCATATTTGAATTGCTTGCCATTTCCAAACCGTAACTCCGATTCCGGTGATCTTTATATCGTTTTCAAGCGATTTCATCTCACCTTTCCAGTGGCACACTTGGATTTCCAAGTTGAGGCCAGGTTCATTCATTCCTTTGCAAATCATGTATATGCATCGCATACCGCATCCCGCATATCATACCATGTTCATGTGTTGGTTGTTTACTATGTTGTGTGCTTCTTTCCGGTGTTTGCTTATTCGGGTTGGTTCCGATAACGTCATGTTGTGAGGACCCATTCGTCTACGTTCCGTTTGTCTTCTTCATGGGCTCGTTCTTCTTCCTTGCGGGATTTCAGGCAAGATGATCATACCCTCGAAATCACTTCTATCTTTGCTTGCTAGTTGCTCGCTCTTTTTCTATGCCTATGATGTGATACCTACCACTTGCTTATCATGCCTCCCACATTGTTGAACCAAGCCTCTAACCCACCTTGTCCTAGAAAACCGTTGTTTGGCTATGTTACCGCTTTGCTCAGCCCCTCTTATAGCGTTGTTAGTTGCAGGTGAAGATTGAAGTTTGTTCCTTGTTGGAATATGGAGATGTTGTTCCTTGTTGGAACATGTTTACTTGTTGGGATATCGCAATATATCTTATTTAATTAATGCATCTATATATTTGGTAAAGGGTGGAAGGCTCGGCCTTATGCCTGGTGTTTTGTTCCACTCTTGCCGCCCTAGTTTCCGTCATATCGGTGTTATGTTCCCGGATTTTGGGAACCCCTTGACAGTTCGCTTTGAATAAAACTCTTCCAGCAATGCCCAACATTGGTTTTACCATTCGCCACCTAGTCTTTTCTTTTCCCTTGGGGGTCGCGCGCCCAAGGGTCATCATTATTTTAAACCCCCGAGCCAGTGCTCCTCTGAGTGTTGGTCCAACTTGTCAGCCGCCGGTGACCACCAGGGGCAACTCTGGGCTGGCCTACCGGAAGTTTAGACAATCCGGTGTGCCCTGAGAAAGAGATATGTGCAGCTCCTATCGGGATTTGTCGGCACATTCGGGCGGTGTTGCTGGTTTAGTTTTACCTTGTCGAAATGTCTTGTAACCGGGATTCCGAGTCTAATCGGGTCTTCCCGCTAGAAGGAATATCCTTCGTTGACCGTGAGAGCTTGTGATGGGCTAAGTTGGGACACCCCTGCAGGGTTTTGAACTTTCGAAAGCCATGCTCGCGGTTATGGGCAGATGGGAATTTGTTAATGTCCGGTTGTAGATAACTTGAACCTTAATTTAATTAAAATACATCAACCGCGTGTGTTACCGTGATGGTCTCTTTCCGGCGGAGTCCGGGAAGTGAACACGGTGTTGGAGTTATGCTTGACGTAGGTTGTTCTAGGATTAACTCTTGATCATAGATTCTCGACCGTGCTTTGCCTTCTCTTCTCGCTCTCATTTGCGTATGTTAGCCACCATATATGCTAGTCGCTTGTTGCAGCTCCACCTCATACCTTTTACCTTACCCATAAGCTTAAATAGTCTTGATCGCGAGGGTGTGAGATTGTTGAGTCCCCGTGACTCACAGATACTTTCAAAACCAGTTCGCATGTGCCGATGATACCGGGCAGGTGACGCAACCAAGCTCAGGAGGAGCTCGACAAAGATCTTGTCCTTTTTGTTGTTTCGTTCTAGTCGATCAGTAGTGGAGCCCAGTTGGGGTCGATCGGGGACCTTGTCACATTTGGAGTTCTTCTTTTATTTTGGTTCCGTAGTCGTACCTTGATTGTATTTGGATGTTGTAATGCTTTATTCATGTATTGTGTGAAGTGACGATTGTAAGCCAACTATGTATCTCTTTCCCTTATGTAATACATGGGTTGTGTGAAGATTACCTCACTTGCGACATTGCTTTCAATGCGGTTATGCCTCTAAGTCGTGCTTCGACACGTGGGAGATATAGCCGCATCGAGGACGTTACATCTATGACCTAGAAAAGCAATATTAAGAGTTTAATTCCTGAAGTAAACAGGCAGGAATAATGCATCCGTACAAATGGCCTTACCTTCATATTTCTTGACCAGCATCCCAACAAACGTAGCAACAACCAGTTCTTTCTTGCCTAGTTCGATAACTTCATCAGCTACAAATTCCAAGGCAATCTGATCCCAGAGCACCACATTGGTTTGCTTGCCTCTATAAACAGCGAAGTATAAATAAGACTGTTATGACAAAGGAAAAGTGATACAACCATAAATATCAGTACACACATGTGAGGTTCTTGATATATATGAGCCTCTTAGTCGATGGCTCAGCCCTGCTTGCACTATGGTACTGAACAACCTCTCTTATACACCACAAATGAGCCAGAACACGTTTACACGAATAAACCAAAAAAATAATTACTATATATGGTAAACAACACTATAGAAAGGCATAGGCAGATGAACGGGTGGTAGGGAAATACATGTGAACTTTTCAGGCATATCAGTTGGGTAAGGGAGCTGAGCCAGTAGAGTTAAAGCATACAGAACAGGAAATCTGGCTCAGTGTCAGGCCTTATGAAATCAGTAGTGAACGAAGTGATCTTAATCATGCAAGATCCCCTCAACAGGCCTGAATTGATACTTCCTTGAGAGCACAAAGAACTTCCTAAGCTCATATACCATGATTTCTTAAATAAGATCTATGAACTGGTGGACAGCCTTCTCTAAAATCTCTGCATAGATATGGTTTCCCTATATGGATGGAGAACACAATTTCAGTCAACTGGCACGAAGCACAACGAACATGCAATAAAAGAACTGCCAACCAGAGGAAAATAAGTAATTCCAAATTGTCAAACAAGACCATATCAGTATGTTTAATAGGACCAGTATCCGTTGCACCGCAATGGCGCCACAATTGTGAAACAAACATAGACATTCCAATGAGCGGCGCCAACTTTTGGCTCAGAGAGAGTGTTGAATTCCATCTGGCAGAGAAAGAGCAACCTTGAGAACTTGGAAAAGCAACCCGAACAGCAGCCAACAATACCGTGGGGAGAAGAAAACAGCAGCAGTCAAAACATGAACCATATAACCGGTGATTACCCAAGGAGGAAAATCTAATGAGAGTGGACACTCCAATGAGTGACATAAAGGTGCATGCCAATGGACAGTCACATAAACCGCCACAACGATGAGGGTGTGATACTTGCATCGACTATCAGTGGCCGTGTCCGTCCCTCGATAACAGGCAATATTTGTCTCAGGTTCCCACCGAGAACTACAACCATACTACCAAACGGAATATCCACAAAGCAAAGGATTATCATCAGACAGTACATTACGTAAAGTTCTATAAAAAGGTTCAAGAAAATTCATGCTCGTCCTTAAAGCCTCACCCCAAATGATATAGGAAGTTTCTTTCAAAGGATTGCTAAGATTTGTACCCCTTTTATGTCACAAATAGTGGTCTCATAATAAACAGTGGTATCCTGAACCTTGAGTGTGCTGTCCTTCCACCAAGCAGTAAGAGTGAAATAACACCTGGAGACACAATAGTAGGCACAATTTTCAGGGGCTAATACTGTTGCATTATACTATTTATACTATATATAACTGGAAATTTACACGAGTAATTCTAACCTCTTAGCTAACCATAATCTGGATCACTTGAGTGTCACACCATAACCTCTTAGCTGACCATAATCTGGAAATTTACAAATAGTGGTGTCATAATAAACAGTGGTATCCTGAACCTTGAGTGTGTTGTCCTTCCACCAAGCAATAAAAGTAACCGAGCATGAGATGTTTGACCTTTAAATCCTTACCTTATATATGAGTAAATGAAGTCGACATCCAGAGCTTCAAGCAGATCCACCCGATGTTTCTCCCTGAACCCGCATTTCCATCTTTACGCTGATGATGCAAACATGTAGTACAAAAAATGCATTCCATCTTTATGATAATGAAATCAAATGCAAAATTTATAGCAGAAAGGATAACTAAATCATTCTTTGCATCAGCATAACAAAGGATTTTTTAGTACATGAAGAATTTGCAATGCATAAACGATGAATCAAGAACGGATACAGGTTGGTTTCATCTTGATTTCTAAAAGAAAGTGATGCCCAAGAGATGAGCATCTCTTGTGCATGAGGCAACAAATGAGTGGCTGGCCAATTAACCTAAAAGGGCAACAAAAAATATCCTGTGGTGGAGCTTAGCTAGATCCGAACATCTATTATATCCCCTTTGCAGGAACCTACCTAGACATGAATATCAATGGGCAAGTCATAAACCAGTTAAAGAGTGTAGAACCAATTATAATAAAACCAATACATTTCAGCAAATAAACATGACTCATTACTCTTTGCAGGCCAAAATATATTAACACCAACAAGAATAGATGAATGTACATCTGGAATTTGATATGTGAGCACTTCCTGTAAAATTGATTTCTATTCCACGCCAAGCAACCTGAAATCTACAGCTCCAGATTCTATCCATGGCTGTTGTCCACACGGGGAGAGAGAGATGTGAAAGAGAGAGAAGGCAGCAAGGAGAAGGAAGAAAAGGGGCGCGGCCCCCCGGCGACTCACCAGCGCGGCCGCCGCCGAAGGAAAAGGGCCGCGGTGTGGGAGCAAGGACGAGGAGCGCTGTGCTTTGTCTAGTCGAGGCATCCATGGCGGTGTTCCTGTGAAAGAGCAGAGGAAGAGAGAGGTGAGGAGCAACATGAGAGAGAGACAAGGAGTTAGGTCTTGGTCGCTGGCAGAGGAGGAATTGGAGGCGGGTCCAAATCCAAGCAAAGGGGGCTCACCTTGCTAGTAGCTGGCTCCTCGACGCACACGGCCGGCGCATCGAGCCGCTCCAGCACGGCCCTGGCAGCGCTGTAAACCACTCCCCACCGCCGCCGCCTTCGTGCTCCTCATCCTCCCTCCGCTACTGCTCGTTGCTCATCGACCTCGCCCAAGGCCTGCTGCTACTCCCTGCCGCCGCCGCCGTCGTACTCCTCGTCCTCCCTCCGCTGCTGCTCGTCGTCGTGGGGGGGGGGGTCTGTTGCAACGGATCTGGCCGCCGACAGCGCGGTTCAAGGCGGTGGATGGCAAAGGCGGCGATGTGGGTGGGAGAAAAGGAGGCGCGGGGGAGCGGAGGGGAAAGGAGGTGCGCCGGAGGGGAGAGGAGGCGGCGGTGAGGCGGGAGGAGCTGGGCGGGGGGAGGCGCGGGGAGCGCGAGTGCGGGAGGGAGGAGGCGGCTAGGTCATCCCATGTCAGCAGCCCCCTTTTGTACCCCTGTACACGAAATGACCAAAATGCCCTTGACGGGGAAGCAAAATTACAGGCGGTGGCACGCTGGAGAGGGCACTATTCATTTCCAGCGCCTTGATTTTTATCCGACGGCCCAGGGCGTTCGGGAGGGGGATCGGACGGCCGAAAACGCATCAAGAAATTGATCGAACGAACGAAATGCTCTAAGCTCCGAGGAGCCTCGGTGGGTGCTTCGTTTCTTCTTCTTGGATGTCTTGTTGTATGGAAGCAATGTCCAATGTATATTCGAAGAAAACTTTGTTTTCTTTGGAAGCAAATTATGATCTCATTTGTAAGCAATGTTCATGGAAGTATACATCAATTAGAAAGTTGGCCATTGAGAATATGTATGTGCAATGGTGGATACAACTTTCAACTTCATTGGAAGCACATGTTCATTTTGTTTGAAGCAGACGTAATTGTTCGTCGCACATGCACACTGCACCAACTTATTAATTGTGTATCCAACATGTCTCTATTTTGCTTCCTGCGCAAATTAATGAAGCTTCACTTACACAATAACCAAGTTTTGTCTGTTTCATGAAACATTTATGCTTCCTACATAGTTGAACAATGTTTCGGTTAGACACTAATCATGCTTCTAACAAAACCACACTGTGCTTCCTCATGCTTCAAGGGATTACATGTTGCCTGATGTTTCAGTTTAGACGTCCTAGTTTGAATTGAGAATATATATACACTTTCTTTTAGTTGAGAATATATACATATGGAATGAATTTTGGAGTACCTTTATTTTGGAAGCTGTTTTTGCTGAATAATATTTCTCCATCACATGTGCTTCCATTGGAAAAAATGTTTCCTTGGCACGTTTGTGTTGCAAAAAAAAGCATTCAGAAGCAATTTCTTTTCTTTGTTTGTTTTTTTGACTATGTACTGTAAGGCAACAGCCTCACAGTGCTTTATTAGATAAAAATAGGTCTACATAATTACAGAGAATCAGAAAGCAAAGAAAAGTAATACTTACAAGAGATCTATGAGAGAGAGGCTATCCAGGAGACTAGACTATCCTTATATTTACATTTGATTCTATGAGCTAATAAGGAAATATCATGTATGTAAGGAAATATCATGTTGAGTGGAAGCAAAATCCGTAATTAGTGGGAAGCATTATATTTTGTATCTTCTTGTTCAATTTATTTTCTTTGTTTGTTGAGTGGAAGCAAATCCGTAATTAGTGGGAAGCATTATATTTTGTATCTGCTTGTTTTTTTTAACACAGTACAGATGTAATCACTCATATACATGCGCATACACTCACACCTATGAACGCACACACGCACACCCTACCCCTATGAGCACCTCCGAAAGACTGAGCCGACATATCATCTTGAAATTTACTTAGTTACCGTAGGCATCTCGTCGTCGATGGAAACGTCTCCTCCCACTGAATGCACATCGCCGGAAATCCTAAAATAAATCCAAGAATAAATGCGAGCACCAGGATTTGAACCCTAGTGGGCTGGGGATACCACAGTCCCTCTAACCATCCAACCACATGTTGATTCGTTTGTATCTGCTTGTTTGAAGCAATCACGACTTACCAAAAACAATCAGCAAAATTTCTGGGAAGCAATTAGTTACTAGAAGCACACAATTTGGAAAAGTTGGAGAGATTAGCAGGATGAGATGCTATATACTCGGAGTGATTACTAGAAGCACTTATTAGGAAGGAAAAAGTGAGAGGCTAATCATCGTGTCAAATCGAACGAACAACGTGATGTTAATCCAACGACCATCCACTGGTCTAATGGGAAGCCAGGGATCAGTAGTCTGATCCCTAGCGCTCCCCTAAACTCTTCCTATCCGGGGTCTGAAGGAATGCCAGCGACAGATCGCTAGAAGGCCGTTGATTCGTTTGAAATCTCAGCTCAAGATTTTGCCTCGTATTTGTGGAAATAAAAAAGATCAAAGAAAACCACCAGATTAAACCCCGCGCGTAATCTCCTCCCCATAATCCCTCGCGAGCCCATCATCCATAATAGCCCGCACCGCCTGAGCTATACCCCTACCTCGCTCGCCTCGCCAATAGATCCACCTCGCTCGCCTCGTCGTCAGCTCCGCGTCGCTACCAGCTCTCCTCGCCAGATCCACCACTACGCCGCCCAGCTCAATCTGAATCACACATCCACCTCCCCGGCCAGCTTGATCCGCCTCCCACTTCCACCTGTCCAGGCAGCTTCCACCCTCCCCGTTCCTCCTTCGATCCTCGCCGTGGAGCATCACGGCTGCCCCTAGTCCTCTCCATGATGCGTACGCCGGGTGACGGTGCTCCATCCTGGCATTAGCAGTTCGAGGCCCCCATCAAGACTATGATTCGTGCTTCGCCAGGCTCCACCATCGATTGAATCGGCTGCACTGGGGGTTTCTCCTACCGGCCGTAGAACAGGCATCGGATTGAACAAATTCCGCCCTATTCAGTGTGCCCCATCTCCAAATCCAAGGTATTTGAACTGCACTGCACCGGTCGCCCTAATTTGGGGATTTTTTATTTTTGCAACGGAAATTTCCTTGTTATTCATCCAGCAGCCTAGTATTGTTGACAATTTCCCTTCTTCAGTGCTTCCATTGCATCTGACAATTGTTGTGCCAATTATATCTCAATGCTTCCTACGTACGGAGCATCCAATATATATGTACCCATAGTTGGCGGTAATTTTGTTTTGTTTTCATGTTTCAAATTTTCATGCTTCCATATAATAATACTAAAATTGCATCATCTGCAGTTTGTCCCGGCTTCATACAATCATGCTTCTAAACTATGACCAATTTGCAACGGTGGTCTAGAAAAATTCTTCCACTTTTAGTGCTTCCTACATTCTAAAATTTGACCAATTCTGACCAATTTGTCACCCTCATCTCTTAATCGCTTACAATACGTTCAGATTTGTGTGGTGGCAACACAACAGAAGCATCCTCATAATGGCACCAAGCTTACTAATGCCAATGTCATGTGCCATAAAGTTGAGTGTCCATATTTTGTGCTTCCCACATTCTTGATGTCATCAGACAACAAATATACGTTTTTCAGTTCTCATGTATTGCTTCCATACAACTAATTGCCACCACACAGTGAATGTATCACTTTATTTCCTTCTAACAGTTCTTTCAGAAATGATGACGCATTATATTCAGTATGTTCTCGGGTCACACTCAAAAATGACTAAAAGAAGATTCGTGCATGCTTCAGAGTCGATATGCAGCTGGTCAGTTACACGATCTTGTCCTAGGTCTCACCAAGGCATGGAAAGACCTCATTCGTCAAAAAAGGGGGTAATCTTCTCAATGTTCGCAGATTCTCAGCCAGAGAGGATCTCCTGGAATGGATCATTGACATCAAACTTGTCCTTGTACATTGTGTTCAGTATTGCTTCATCTCCATGCCTCATACTTGTCATGCGTCCTAAACTTCACATATATGATGGACAAGATGCATGCAACCCCCTTCATTGTCTTAATTTAAAAGACTATGCGTAAATCATTTATATCACCTTTTAAAAAATGTGCTTCCACTATGTAGAAGTCATGTTGAGATTCCATGAATATAATGCATCGGATTTTTCATTATTCATTTGTATCATACATGTGCTTCTTCATAGTGCACAATTTGCTTCATATGTGCCATAGTTTATGCTTCATCAATGTGTATGGTTTGCTTCATGTGCTTCACACTTGTGCTTCCAAGTTGTGTTTAGTTTGCTTCATTTCCATGATTCGTATTGTTCCATAGGCATCATGTTTTGTATCGTAATCAAACTATTGATGCTTCATAAATTTTTGCAAGGCTAACGAGAGTGGAAGATCATGCTTTGTTGATGGTTGTAGCGATCCGACCTCAGACGGTCAAATCTCTGTGCATAAGTGTCATCCCTGGATCGCTAATGCTAACACACACAGTACTCGAAGGATTTATAACAGAGTGCAGTCACACACTTATTACATCGAATGTCTCAAAAGAGAACTTATTACAATAAATATGGCTTAAGGCCATCTAAATAATATAACAGCGAAAGGCTTGGCAGATAAAGTGAGTCCATCAACTCTAACGGCATAGCCGAGTGCACGACAACGACCTAGCGTACCTTACTCTTCGTCTGAAAAGTCTGCAACATGATATGTTGCAGCCCAAAATGGGTCAGCACATGGAATATGCTGGCAAGATAACACAATAGAGCAATGAACAAGTAAATGCTATCACTACATGCATATGAGGCTGGTGGAGGCTCTATGGTTATAATGTTTTGCGAAAAGCCAATTTTTTCCTACAACAAAGAAATATATTTTTATTTAACTATCATGGTAGTTGATAAACATTGAGAATGGTAAATCCCAATCTCAATCCCAATTAAACAAGTAATTAACAACCCAACAAATTAATTTAGCCTGATGAGATCAACCTGATAATCCAAGAACCAGATACTCAAGATGTCCATAACTAGGGACACGGCTAACCATGATTAGTTTGTACACTCTGCAGAGGTTTGCGCACTTTTCCCCACAAGACTCGATTTCCTCCGTTGGATTCATTTCTCGCACTACATGGTGTTTGAGAAACGGATGACCGAGACACAGTCTTTCAGAAATATTAACTCTTTACTTTGGGTAGACAGTTACACCTACTTCCCCCTACATCTGCTAGCCTACCACTGAAAGAGGTCATGCAACATACTCAACTATGCTAGAGCCCATAATAGCTTGTGGCTGCACACGAAAGTTTCTAGCATGAATAATCTTATGATCCCTTTGAGCCTGTGTGGCGAACCAAAGGACAGCACTCGTATGTCCCTAGGTGGCCGCAACCAATCCACCCAGATGTGTGTTTAAGTAGCCACCTTAAGTTAACCATTAATTAAGAATCTCACATCTGTCATGGATACACTCAAACCCAATCCATGTCTACGAGCATAGCATGGCAATATAAGCATAGCGTAGAAGTAACTCCCAAGGTTTGATAATCAAAGGGCAATAGGTTGTACCTCATCATCTACTTCCCAATACCCATAAGTTAATCACATTCTATTCATGCAGTGTTTGAGGATTTTAACTAATGCATAAAAACCGGGTATGAAAAGAGTATGATCAATGTGTTACTTGCATTGCTAACGATCTACAAACCCTAGAGACTTGTAGTAGCATGCCTCACACTCCGGGAATTCTATCGCAAACAAACAATAGCATACATAAGCACTCAAGCATAGATGCACGGGTAAAACTCAAATAAGAAAATCCAAAGTGAAGGTTCAACTCAAGAGCTTCGATTTGCAAAAAGAATTATCGAATCGGAGCTACGGTACTGAAACTACGGTCAAAAGAACTTCGAATTCAAATCTGCTTGAAACCAAATTTTAAATTGTCAAAACCATTTTCAAGTTGATTAAACAGAAAGAGGGGCTCGAGATGAAGATTTTGGCGTTGGTTTCACTGGATTTGGACGAACGATTTAAAAGTTGCGAGGGTTTGAAGATCAGGGGCTAATCTGTGATAAAAAATAATCACGGATAGGTCCCTGGACGAAAATAAACGGAAAAAGAAAAATCTATCGGACGAACGTCCGCTAACAGAGACGATCGGACGAATTCGTTCGTTAAAACGAACGTTCGCAAACGAAACTAAACCGAGAAAAACCGAACCAATTTAAATAAATAAAAAAACCAATATAGGGTTTCTAAAAAACCCGGCGGTTTTTACCTAAAACCAAAAAAAACGGGCGGCCAATCCGCGAGGTCCGGCGCGGCTCCGGCGGCTTTCCGGCGAGGCGAGGCGGCTGCGCGGGTGGCAGCAGGGTGGTGCTGGTGGTGCGGCATGGCGACGGGGCAGGCGGCGCGGGGCGGCGATGTAGGCGGTGGCTGCGGCGGCGAAATGCGGCGCGGGCGACGGGGCAACTCGGGGTCCAGGGGTGTGGTATTTAAAGGGGGAGGGAAAGGCGGCGGCGGGGTCCGACTTGGGGAGGGGGTCGGCGGTGTTGGGCGGGGCTCGGACTCCCTCCAAGTACGGTGGCGGCACGCGGGCGAGCGGGGGAAGGCTGCGACGAAGGTAGGCCGGCTGGGCCCTTGGCGTAGTGCGGTCCAGGAAGGTTTTTTTAATAAAATAAATTTTGCTGAAAAAGAAAAAAATCCTAAGTAACAATAAAAAAATTCTAAAAATGCCAAAAACAATTTTCACCGTCTAAATAAAATATTTAGAACTTAGTGAACATTTTCTTGGCCTAAAAAGCAATTTTAAAAATGCATATTTTTCTAATTCAAATAAAAATAGCAATAAAATCCAAATAAAATTATTTATTTGATTTTAACATTTTTCCTCCGATATTTCGTTTATTTTGGAGAAGTCATATTATCTCCTCTCATATATTTTAATACAAAATATTTCGGAGAGAAAAATAATTAAATCGAAATGACCCTCTTTTCAATATTTGAGAAAAATTCAAATATGAAAATAATAAAATCCCCAACTCTCTCCGTGGGTCCTTGAGTTGCTTAGGATTTTTAGGATCACATCCAAAATGCAAATATAAATATGATATGCATATGATGACGTATGTATAACATTCCAAATTGAAAATTTGGGATGTTACAAACCTACCCCCCTTAAGATGAATCTCGCCCTCGAGATTCGGGTTGGTTAGAAAATATGTGTGGGTGGTCTTGCCGTAGGTCTCCTCTCGTTCCCAGGTGGCTTCATCCTCGGTATGGTGGCTCCACTAAACTTTGCAAAACTTAATAACCTTGCTGCGGGTAACTCGGCTGGCAAACTCGAGAATCTTGACTAGTTTCTCCTCATAGGTTAAATCACTATCCAACTGAATTGCTTCCAGGGGCACTGTATCTCTCAGAGGTATATCGGCCATCTCTACGTGGCACTTCTTCAACTGGGAAACGTGAAACACATCATGAACTCCTGACAATACTTCGGGTAACTCCAACTTGTAGGCCACTTCTCCCATACATTCCAAAACTCGGTATGGTCCTACAAATCTCGGGGGTAACTTTCCCTTAACTCCAAAACGATTAACTCCTCGCAGAGGTGACACTCTAAGATATGCTCTGTCTCCGATTTCATAGACTACCTCCTTACATTTTGAGTCTGCATAACTCTTCTGCCTGGACTGAGCTACCTTCAGTCTATCTCGAATCAGCTTAACCTTCTCTTCTAACTCTTTAATCAAATCTGGTCCAAACAATTGATGGTCTCCAACTTCATCCCACATTAACGGTGTCCTACACCTCCTTCCATATAAAGCTTCGAAAGGTGTCATCTTAAAACTGGCTTGGTAGCTGTTGTTGTATGAGAAATCTGCGTAAGGCAAATTATCATCCCAACTAGATCCATAATCTAGCGCACAAGCCCTCAACATGTCCTCCAGAATCTAATTGACTCTCTCGGTCTGTCCATCTGTCCGTGGATCAAAAGTTGTACTAAACTCTAGCCTGGTCCCCAAAGTCTGGTGCAACTGATGCCAAAACTTGGAAGTGAACTGTGTTCCTCTATCTGATACGATGGTCCTCAAAACTCCATGCAGACATACGATCCTGGTCATATATATCTTGGCCAACTTCTCAGTCGTGTAGGTGGTTTTCACTGGGATAAAATGAGCCACTTTGGTCAAACGATCCACTACTACCCAGATAGAATCATATCCCGATCGGGTCCTGGGTAATCCGGCGATAAAATCCATGCCAAGCTTGTCCCACTTCCATTCGGGTATCGACATAGGCTGTAGTAATCCTGCTGGCTTCTGATGTTCTGCCTTCACTCTCTGACATACATCACATACGGCTACGTACTCAGCAATATCTTTCTTCATACCAGTCCACCAGAAACGCTCCTTCAAATCCAAATACATCTTGGTGTTTCCAGGGTGTATCGAGTATGGCGAGTCGTGAGCTTCCCGAAGTATCAACTTCCAGATCTCTGCATTATTGGGTACATAAACACGGTCCTCAAACCACAAGGTGGCGTGCTCATCCTCACGAAAACCTTTGGCTTTCCCTTTACTCATTCTCTCCTTTATCTCAGCAATTTCCTTATCATCCTTCTGAGCTTCTCGAATTTTTCCTAATAATGTCGACTGAACCTCCATTGCTGCAACAAAACCTCTAGGGACTATCTCCAAACGAAGCTCCCTGAGATCTTCGGCTAACTCTTTTGGCAATCCTCCTCTTACGAGGGTATTGACATAACTCTTTCGGCTCAAAGTGTCGGCTACGACATTGGCCTTGCCTGGATGATAGTGCAACTTCATATCATAATCCTTTATAAGCTCCAACCATCTCCTTTGCTTGAGATTTAGCTCCTTCTGAGTGAAAATGTACTTCAAATTCTTATGATCCGTGTACACATCACAACTATTTCCAATAAAAAATGTCTCCAGGTCTTGAGCGCATGCACTACAGCTGCTAACTCCAAATCATGCGTGGCATAATTCAACTCATGTGGTCGAAGCTAACGTGAGGCATATGAAACAACTCTTCCGTCTTGCACAAGTACACCTCCAAGTCCTAAACGAGACGGGTCGCAATACACTTGGAAATCCTTGCGTATATCCGGCAGAATCAGCACTGGGGCTGTAACCAAACGTTTCTTCAGCTCCTGAAAAGTTGCCTCACATTCATCTGTCCATTTGAACTTGGTGTCCTTCTTCAGCAACTCTGTCATAGGTTTCACAATTTTTGAAAAATTCTCAATGAATTTTCGGTAGTATCCCGCGAGTCCAAGAAAACTGTGGATCTCTCCTACTGAGGTGGGTGCTAGCCAATCAGTGACAGACGGAACCTTGGTAAGGTCTACAGCTATACCTTCTCCTGATATAACATGTCCAAGAAATCCAACTTCCTTCAACCAAAACTCGCATTTGCTGAACTTGGCATATAACTGATGTTCCCTGAACTTCTCGAAAACTAATTGCAGATGCTCCTTGTGCTCCTCTTCATTCTTCGAGTACACCAAAATATCATCAATGAACACCACAACAAACTTAACCAAGAACTCCATGAACACCTTATTCATCATACTCATGAAATAGGCAGGGGCATTAGTCAATCCAAATGACATAACCGTGTACTCATATAGCCCGTACCTTGTGATGAAGGCTGTCTTAGGTATATCCTATTCTCGGATCTTCTGCTGGTGGTATCCTGATCGCAGATTGATCTTGGAGAATACTTTAGCTCCTTGCAGCTGGTCAAACAGATCATTGATCATCGGTAGTGGGTACTTGTTCTTGATTGTCACTTCATTCAATGCACGATAATCAACAACCATTCTCAAAGATCCATCTTTCTTCTCAACCAAGAGCACTGGGGCACCCCATGGTGACGAACTTCGTCGAATGTAACCTTTCTCCAATAACTCCTTAATCTGCTTCTTAATCTCCTCCAGATCATTTGCGGGCATCCGGTATGGTCTCTTCGATATTGGTCCGGTGCCTGGCAACAGCTCTATCAAAAACTCAATGTCTCGATCCGGCGGCATGCCTGGTAGCTCCTCTGGAAATACATCCGGATAATCCTTCACTACATGCACTTCCTCCTGAACAACTCCTGAGAGGGAATTTACTTGGGTTCTCCTTGGCGCATGCCTGGATACATACTTGATCCTTTTTCCCTCCGGTGTGGTGAGCAGAATTGACTTACTGGCGCAATCGATGTTTCCTCAATACATCGATAGCCAATCCATTCCTAGTATCACATCCAATCCTTGTGACTCCAAAATTATCAGGTCTGAGGGGAAAAACATGCCTACCTATGGTTAATGGCATCTGAAAACATCTTTGGCTTGCCATATACTCTGCTCCTGGCGAGCTTACTAACATAGGGGCCCTAAGAACTTTGGTGGGCAACTTATACTTATCCACAAATCCCCTTGAAATGTATGAATGCGATGCACCAGTATCAAAAAGAACGATTGCAATAAATGACTTAACCAAAAACTTAACTATAACTGCATCGGGCTGCTCTTCAACCTCCTCCACGTTCACATGGTTCACTTGTCCCCTGTTGAAAGGGTTGGGCTTCTTCCCAGAGCTTCCATTGCCATTTCCATTCTTTGGTTCAGGACACTCATTGGCATAGTGTCCAGTTTTCCGTCACTTCAAACAAGTAATGTGACTTTGGTCCTTCTTGACGGGTGTGGCTGGGTTAGAGCAGTTCTAATTGCTACTTGCTCCATTCCCATTTCCATTCTTGGGGCCACTGTGGTTATGCGAACCTCCTCCATTGTGGGTATGGCCTCCATGGTTATGGGTCTATCCTCCCGAGTTTGGGGTAAAACGAGGCTTCTGCTGAGCTCCTGAATTATACTTCCCTTGTCCATACTCTTTTGCGGCTCTCAATTTGCTGCTGCTTCCCTTCAATCATAAGAGCCTTGTCTACCAACTCCTGGTAGTTGTTAAATGTTGCCACCATTAACTGCATACTCATCTCATCATTCAGCCCTTCCATAAACTTCTCCTGCTTCGCGGCATCTGTGGCCACATCGACTAGGGCATAGCGATCTAACTTGCTGAATTCATCCACGTACTACCCCACAGTATGATTTCCTTAGCGCAAGTTGAGAAACTCACGCTTCTTCATGCTCATAGCTCCAGTTGAGACATGAGCAGTGCAGAATGCTTGCTGAAGCTGCTCCCAAGTGACATTGGCTATAGGAAAGTGGTTGTGTAATTCTCCCACCATGAGGTTGTGGGTCCATCCAATTGATGTGCGGCAAAGCGCACCTTCTCAGCATCGGTGCAACATGCGGTGGTCAACTCCCTTCCAATCCTGCGTAGCCAGTCATTAGCAACTATCGGCTCGATGCTACTGGAAAACACCGGCGGTTGCAACCTCAGAAAACGGGCTAAGTTGTCAACTAGAGGTGGTGGCGGTGGGTTGTTGTTGTTGTTGTGGTGGTGGTGGTGGTGGTGGTTGCCTTGGTTCTGGACTAATAGCCGCATCAAGGCATTCTATTGTTGAATCAACTGAGTGAGCTCCGGTGGGAAGACAAATCCGGGGTCATGTCTCGGAGGCATCTGATGGGTTTTAGAGGGGAGAGATTAGAATAGAGTGAGGTCTAATGAGAAAGCACTACCCATATGCACATGAGACAAACACATTCGTATCACACCAAATCAATTCAAACAAGGGCATACAATCGATCTAACTATCGTTACAGTGCTCGGACTACTACTATATACATGGGGGAAATACTACTGATCATATGGTGGTCATCTAGAAATTTTGATCGGTGGAAGACTCCATGATATCCGCTCGAGCTTCGTCTTCGTAATCATCATCACTACTGTCGGGGTCAGAGTCGGTGTCGTCGATGATGATGTAGTCTTCAGAACGAATGTCGTTGGGATGGTCGTCATCTCCTCCTGGCGCGGGGTCTCCCATGAATACTCCTAGCTTCCTTGTCAGGTCGTCATTCTTCTCCACTAGTATTGCGATTTCCTCCTCGTATTCGTCACGTGTAGACTTGAGTTCCTCTTCTAGCTCCAAGTTCCTGGTCATCACCTTCTTTAGTTCTATCATGCTTGCGCACATTTGGTTCTCCTGGCGACGAATGTGCTGGTTTAACTCCTAGATGAAAGCTGCAATGGACCTGTCCCTCCTAGTGTTGATCATCTCCCATTGCTCATCTCGGTGCCCACATATCTGGTAGATAGTGTCCTTAAGATCCTTGTGGTAAACTTCGCCGATGCATCCCATGGCGATGTGGGCTGCCATGCTCTTACCTAGACTCCGGGTTGGGGCATAAAAGGAAAACTCTATGGGCTCAGTGACTGGCGTGAATGTCCTTCCTGTAACTTGAACTCGAATCATCCATCGCTCCTCTTCTGGTAAAGTGGTGGTGTAGGTCCCGGTGAAGCTTGGTATTCCGATGTTCAGGTACCTAGTGACTTCCTTCAAGTGTCGTCCAAAAGGTTTGTCTTCATCCGGTTGTGCAAACTTGTTCCTTGAGTCCGCCATCCTATAGAGTAGAAAATGGAGAGGAGTCAGAAATGAGTAGAGAAGAGTGACCTATGGCTTAACTTAGTGGGCGTGTCCTACAATCATCGTGTGCTCTGATACCATCTTGTAGCGATCCGACCTCAGATGGTCAAATCTCTATGCATAAGTGTCATCCCTGGATCGGTAATGCTGACACACACAGAACTCGGAGGATTTATAGCAGAGTGCAATCACACACTTATTACATCGAATGTCTCAAAAGAGAACTTATTAAAATAAATATGGCTTAAGGCCATCTAAATAAGATAACAGTAGAAGGCTTGGCAGATAAACCAAGTCCATCAACTCCAATGGCATAGCTGTGTGCACGAGAACGACCTAGCGCACCTTACTCTTCGTTTGAAAAGTTTGCAACATGATATGTTGCAGCCCGAAACGGGTCAGCACATGGAATATGCTGGCAACATAACATAGTAGAGCAATGAACAAGTAAATGCCATCACTACATGCATATGAGGCTGGTGGAGGCTCTATGGTTATAATGTTTTGCGAAAAGCCAATTTTTCCCTACAACAAAGGAATATATTTTTATTTAAATATCATGGTCATTGATAAACATTGAGAATGGTGAATCCCCATCTCAATCCCAATTAAACAAGTATTTAACAACCCAACAAATTAATTTAGAGTGATGAGATCAACATGATAATCCAAGAACCAGATACTCAAGATGTCCATAACCAGAGACACGGCTAACCATGATTAGTTTGTACACTTTGCAGAGGTTTGCACACTTTTCCCCACAAGACTCGATCTCCTCCGTTGGATTCTCGCACTACATGGTGTTTGAGAAACGGGATGACCGAGACACAGTCTTTCAGAAACATTAACTCTTTACTCTGGGTAGACAGATACACCTACTTTCCCCTACATCTGCTAGCCTACCACTGAAAGAAGTCATGCAACATACCCAACTATGCTAGAGCCCATAATAGCTTGTGGCTGCACACGAAAGTTTCTAGCATGAATAATCTTATGAACCAAAGGACAACACTGGTATATCCCAGGTGCCCGCAACCAATCCACCCAGATGTGTGTTTAAGTAGCCACCTTAAGTTAACCATTAATTAACAATCTCACATCTGTCATGGATACACTCAAACCCAATCCGCGTCTACGAGCATAGCATGGCAATATAAGCATAGCGTAGAAGTAACTCCCAAGGTTTGATAATAAAAGGGCAATAGGTTCTACCTCATCATCTACTTCCCAATACCCACAAGTTAATCACATCCTATTCATGCAGTGTTTGATGATTTTAACTAATGCATAAAAACCGGGTATGAAAAGAGTATGATCAATGTGTTACTTGAATTTCTGACGATCCGCAAACCCTAGAGACTCGTAGTAGCACGCTTCGCACTCCGGGAATTCTATCGCAAACAAACAATAGCATACATAAGCACTCAAGCATAGATGCACGGGTAAAACTCAAATAAGAAGATCCAAACTGAAGGTTCAACTGAAGAGCTTCGATTTGCAAAAAGAATCATCGAATCGGAGCTACTGTACTGAAACTACGGTCAAAAGAACTTCGAATTCAAATCAGCTTGAAACCAAATTTTAAATTGTCAAAACCATGTTCAAGTTGATTAAACAGAAAGAGGGGCTCGAGACAAAGATTTTGGCGTTGGTTTCACTGGATTTGGACGAACGATTAAAAGTTGCGAGGGTTTGAAGATCAGGGGCTAATCTGTGATAAAAATAATCGCGAATAGGTCCCTCGATGAAAATAAACAGAAAAAGAAAAATCTATCGGACGAACGTCCGCTAATAGAGACGAACGAACGAATGAACGTTCGCAAACAGAACTAAATCGAGAAAAACCAAACCGATCTAAATAAATAAATAAAACCAATCTAGGGTTTCTAAAAAAACCGGCGGTTTTTACCTAAAACCGAAAAAAACCCGGGCAGGTGAATCCGCGAGGTCCGGCGCGGCTCCCACGGCTTTCCAGTGAGGCGAGGCGGCTGTGCGGGTGGCGGCGGGGTGGTGCGGCACGGCGGCGGGGCAGGCGCCGCGCGGGGCGGCGAGGCAGGCGGCGGCTGCGGCGGCGAAGTGCTACGCAGGTGGCGGGGCGGCTCGGGGTCCAAGGGAGGTGGTATTTAAAGGGGGGGAAGGCGGCGGCGGGGTCCCACTTGGGGAGGGGGTCGGCGGCGTCGGGCGGGGCTCGGACTCCCTCCGAGTCCGGCGGCGGCACGCGGGCGAGCGTGGGAAGGCTGCGGCGAAGCTGGGCCGGCTGGGCCCTTGGCCCAGTGCAGTCCAGGGAGATTTTTTTTAATAAAATAAATTTCTCGGAAAAAGGAAAAAAATCCTAAATAAAAATAAAAAAATTCTAAAAATGCCAAAAACAATTTTCACCGTCTAAAAAAAATTTAGAACTTAGTGAACATTTTCTTGGCCTAAAATGCAATTTTAAAAAATGCATATATTTCTAATTCAAATAAAAATAGCATTAAAATCCAAATAAAATTATTTATTTGATTTTAACGTTTTTCCTCCAATATTTCTTTTATTTTGGAGAAGTCATATTATCTCCTGTCATATATTTTAATATGAAATATTTCAGAGAGAAAAATAATTAAATCAAAATGACCCTCTTTTCAATATTTCAGAAAAATTCAAATATGAAAATAATAAAATCTCCAACTCTCTCTATGGGTCCTTGAGTTGCTTACGATTTTTAGGATCACAACCAAAATGCAAATATAAATATGATGACCTATGTATAACATTCCAAATTGAAAATTTGGGATGTTACAATGGTGAGAACGTCAAGGTCGCCGATGGTGGGCATGGCCTGCGCCTCAGTGCCCAATGTTTTGTCATCATTTCAAAGGCGGACTAGCAAGACACACTCGGCGGTCGAAGGTCAAGGGTGTTGTCCTCTTGATGGCTCCAACCTTTCTACTCCTCACCGAACTCTTGTGGATCACGATGTAGACACCCGCAAATGTAGGAGACAAAAGGAGGTCTTAGAGGCTAACCGGACATGGTGGATGGAGCAGGGAGGTACTGGGATGAGACCGTGGTGGTGTGACATAGTAGGCAGGAAATGTACATGTTATTTACAAAGAAATTAAATTGCTACTAAGCCAACAAATCTGCATCATAACACATGGAATGATGCCGGCTGAAAAAACACACCACATGACACCGCTTGGAGAGAAAAATGACTATGGATTATGGAGCATGTTTTGTAGTGTCCTTTGCTGCATGCTTAGGTCCCATGCAAGAAATGAGAATGAATTTCAAACACCAGGGCACTGTTGATTGCCGGCAAAACAATGAGATACCTTGTTTTGAAATTTTAGTAAATCCAAAACTCGTCTGAAATTCATGAAACTTGGCATGCTATCATGGAGCGGCATCAACATGTCGTGGTATTTTTTTTACATAGGCAGATTAGACCAAATAGAAGTATCATGCTAAATTTTGGAATTACTTTGGGTTCGTTTGGCCTTTTTTATACATTAATTGAACTTCTGGGCATTTAATGTGCATAATTCAAATTTAAACTACAAGCACATGCTCCAGTGCACCAAAATTGGTTGAAAAATGACATGTGTGTCCTTGGGTGAATTTCTAGGTCCCATGCTAGAAATGGGAACGAAATTCAAACATCTGGGCATCGTGGCTCGGCTAGAAATATTGAGAAACTTGGTTTTTAATTTATGTAAACCCAAAACACGCCTGAAAATCATGAAACTTAGCATGGTGTCATGACATGGCACCAACATGTTGCGGTAATTTTTTTGGCCGAATTGGGACAAGCTTTAATTTGGTATAAGATTGTTGCAAACCGGAGCTTCTCTCAAGAAGGCTCGTGGTTCCGAGAGGGAACATGTCAACTCCGTGTGCAAAATGACATACGTACATTGCCTTCTCTCGCCTTAATTTGTTTACACAGGCAGATTAGACCAAATAGAAATGTCGTGCTAAATTTTGGAATTATTCCGGATTCGTTTGGCCTTTTTATACATTAATTGAATTTCAGGGCATTTAATGTGCATTATTCAAATTTGAACTACATGCACATGCTCCAGTGCACCAAAGTTGGTTTAAAAATCACATGTGTGTCCTTGGGTGAATTTCTAGGTCCCATGCAAGAAATGTGAATGAAATTAAAACATCTGGGCGTCGTGGCTCGGCCGGAAAGGTTGAGAAACTTGGTTTTTTAATTCATGTAAATCCAAAACACACCTGAAAATCATGAAACTTGGCATGGTGTCATGACACGGCACCAACATGCTGTGTTAATTTTTCTGTCCGATTTGCGGAGGCGCACACATTAACAATCAACAAAGTCATTTTGGAACAAGTGAAGTCACATTACAAATCGGAAACAAAAGTATTATTGAAACCGTTGACGTTTTACTTACCAATTACGTGCCACCACGTGTCCCCTTTTTTTATTGGCTAGGAGGTGTCGTGCGGGGTAGCAATTTGAGTACGGGAGGCGTGCGATTAGACCCCTGCGCGTGCTCATCAGGAGGAGAGCCCTTTGACCTCTATCCGTCACGCACCTCCCTCCCAGCGTCTCCATTAATGGCGCCTGAGCCCCTATTTCACGTCCTGGCTATGTCTCACTGGACTAAGATTTAAGAGAGAAAAATGAAAATTTAAAAAGAAAGTTTTGCTCGGATCTTGATGTAAGATTTGATGGACCTATTGTTGGAAATATGCCCTAGAGGCAATAATAAATTGGTTATTATTATATTTCCTTGTTCATGATAATCGTTTATTATCCATGCTATAATTGTATTGATAGGAAACTCAGATACATGTGTGGATACATAGACAACACCATGTCCCTAGTAAGCCTCTAGTTGACTAGCTCGTTGATCAATAGATGGTTACGGTTTCCTGACCATGGACATTGGATGTCGTTGATAACGGGATCACATCATTAGGAGAATCATGTGATGGACAAGACCCAATCCTAAGCCTAGCATAAAGATCGTGTAGTTCGTATGCTAAAGCTTTTCTAATGTCAAGTATCATTTCCTTAGACCATGAGATTGTGCAACTCCCGGATACCGTAGGAATGCTTTGGGTGTGCCAAACGTCACAACGTAACTGGGTGGCTATAAAGGTACACTACGGGTATCTCCGAAAGTGTCTGTTGGGTTGGCTCGAATCGAGACTGGGATTTGTCACTCCGTGTGACGGAGAGGTATCTCTGGGCCCACTCGGTGGACATCATCATATGCGCAATGTGACCAAGGAGTTGATCACGGGATGATGTGTTACGGAACGAGTAAAGAGACTTGCCGGTAACGAGATTGAACAAGGTATCGGATACCGACGATCGAATCTCGGGCAAGTACAATACCGCTAGACAAAGGGAATTGAATACGGGATTGATTATATCCTTGACATCGTGGTTCATCCGATGAGATCATCGTGGAACATGTGGGAGCCAACATGGGTATCCAGATCCCGCTATTGGTTATTGGCCGGAGAGGTGTCTCGGTCATGTCTGCATGATTCCCGAACCCGTAGGGTCTACACACTTAAGGTTTGATGACGCTAGGGTTATAGTGAAAGTATGTACGCGGTTACCGAAGGTTGTTCGGAGTCCCGGATGAGATCCCGGACATGACGAGGAGCTCCGGAATGGTCCGGAGGTAAAGATTGATATATTGGACGAAGGGTTTTGGAGTCCGGGAGTGTTCCGGAGGTACCGGGTGATGACCAGCATGACCGAAAGGTGTTTCGGGAGCCCCGGCAAGTGTTGGGGGGCTTCATGGGCCAAGGGAAGGGGGCAAACCAGCCCACTAAGGGGCTGTGCGCCCCCCTCAACTATTCCCACGTGACCATGGGGTTTGGGGCGCCCCATCTAGGGTTCCCACCTCCTGGCTTGGGGGCCAAGTCACCCAAGGGGGAGATCCCATCTGCCCTGGCCGCCGCCCCCTAGGGAAAACCCTAGGGCGCCTCCCCCTCCCCCTTGCCCCTATATATAGTGTAGGTTTTGGGGCTGCCCAAGACACGAGATGAACTCTCCCAAGGCGCAGCCCTACCTCTCTCCCTCCTCGTCTCTCGTAGTGCTTGGCGAAGCCCTGCTAGAGTTCCGCGCTCCTCCACCACCACCATGCCGTCATGCTGCTGCTTGATGGAGTCTTCCCCAACCTCTCCTTCTCCCCTTGCTGGATCAAGGCGTGGGAGACGTCACCGGGCTGCATGTGTGTTGAACGCGGAGGTGCCGTCCGTTCGGCACTAGGATCATCGGTGATTTGGATCAAGGCGAGTACGACTCCATCAACCCCGTTCACTTGAACGCTTCCGCTTAGCGATCTACAAGGGTATGTAGATGCACTCTCCTTCCCTCGTTGCTAGATTACTCCATAGATTGATCTTGGTGTTGCATAGAAAATTTTGAATTTCTGCTACGTTCCCCAACACCTATATAGCATCGACTGCAACTTATAGCAAGCATGATGAATATAAGGACAATGACAGTGGATAATAATTGTCTTACATATTTAGGAACATAATTTTAAAAAGCCACATGCGGCAACGCCCGAAATACACAAGGGAAAAAGAAGAAGGAAGACAATGATCTGGCTCGCTGATATCTACTTTCTTGATGCGTTGCTGCTGAAGGAAATATGCCCTAGAGGCAATAATAAAATTATTATATATTTCCTTATTTCATGATAAATGTTTATTATTCATGCTAGAATTGTATTAACCAGAAACATGATACATGTGTGAATACATAGACAAACAGAGTGTCACTAGTATGCCTCTACTTGACTAGCTCGTTAATCAAAGATGGTTATGTTTCCTAACCATGGACAAAGAGTTGTTATTTGATTAACGGGATCACATCATTAGATGAATGATCTGATTGACATGACCCATTCCATTAGCTTAGCACCCGATCATTTAGTATGTTGCTATTGCTTTCTTCATGACTTATACATGTTCCTATGACTATGAGATTATGCAACTCCCGTTTGCCGGAGGAACACTTTGTGTGCTACCAAACGTCACAACGTAAATGGGTGATTATAAAGGTGCTCTACAGGTGTCTCCAAAGGTAGATGTTGGGTTGGCGTATTTCGAGATTAGGATTTGTCACTCCGATTGTCGGAGAGGTATCTCTGGGCCCTCTCGGTAATGCACATCACATAAGCCTTGCAAGCATTGCAACTAATGAGTTAGTTACGGGATGATGTATTACAGAACGAGTAAAGAGACTTGCAGGTAACGAGATTGAACTAGGTATTGGATACCGACGATCGAATCTCGGGCAAGTAACATACCGATGACAAAGGGAACAACGTATGTTGTTATGCGGTCTGACCGATAAAGATCTTCGTAGAATATGTAGGAGCCAATATGGGCATCCAGGTCCCGCTATTGGTTATTGACCGGAGATGTGTCTCAGTCATGTCTGCATTGTTCTCGAACCGTAGGGTCCGCACGCTTAACGTTACGATGACAGTTATTATGAGTTTATGCATTTTGATGTACCGAAGTTAGTTCGGAGTCCCGGATGTGATCACGGACATGACGAGGAGTCTCGAAATGGTCGAGACATAAAGATTGATATATTGGACGGCTATATTCGGACACCGGAAGGGTTCCGGAAGAGTATCGGATAAAACCGGAGTGCCGGAAGGGTTACCGGAACCCCCCGGGGAAGTAATGGGCCTTATTGGGCTTTAGGGGAGAGAGAGGGCTGCAGCCTAGGAGGTGGCGCCCCCCCTGACATGGGCAGTCCGAATTGGACTAGGTAGGGGGGCGGCCCCTCTTTCCCTCTCCCTCTCCCTCTCTTTCCTTCCCCCTTAGGGCTTCCTAATTGGATTAGGAAAGGGGAGTCCTACTCCCACTAGGGAGAGGACTCCTCCTCCCCTTGGCGCACCCCATAGGGCCGGCCGGCCTCCCCCTTGCTCCTTTATATACGGGGGCAGGGGGGCACCCCAAGACACAAGTTGATCATTGAGATCGTTCCTTAGCCGTGTGCGGTGCCCCCTGCCACCATATTCCACCTCGATCATATCGTTGTAGTGCTTAGGCGAAGCCCTGCGTCGGTAGAACATCAAGATCGTCACCACGCCGTCGTGCTGACGGAACTCCTCCCCGAAGCTTTGCTGGATCGGAGCCCGAGGATCGTCATCGAGCTGTACGTGTGCTAAGAACTCGGAGGTGCCGGAGTAACGGTGCTTGGATCGGTCGGATCAGGAAGAAGACATACGACTACTTCCTCTACGTTGTGTCAACGCTTCCGTTGCGATCTACTAGGGTACGTAGATCATACTCTCCCCCTCGTTGCTGTGCATCATCATGATCTTGTGTGTGCGTAGGGAAATTTTTGAAATTACTACGTTCCCCAACAGCTGCAGGCCACAGGAACTAGTCTCCGCGGCGAGCGGCGATGAGCTCTTTCTTGTCCTCAAGATGCTGCTTGGGAGCATCCACGGATTCCTCCACCAGCCTTCTATGCTCGATGCGCAGCATGGCATTCTCGTCCATAAGTTTCTCGACGATGACGCTCGTCCTCTTCAACAAGACAGTGGTCTCCTCCTGCTGCTCCGCACTTCCGACGATCTTCGCCCTTAGCAGGTCACACTCGGCCAGGAGCTTCACATTGCTCTAATTTAGTTGCCGGATGACGCCGGTAGACTATTCAAAAGAGGCTTTCATGTCGTCCCGCAACCTCGCCCAGCCAGAGATCTGATCCATCTGGCTATGGACGATCGCATGCATGTGCCTGTAAGAGTCCTCGCCTACCCGTCTCTGTTGCATTCGCGGCGCGGCGGGACTCTCTTCTGCTTCTGCGGTGCGGCCGGACCACTCTGCTGCATCAACGACGCAGTGGGACCTCTGTGCTGCTACGGCCGCGTGGCAGGACATGCCGACTGCTTTCGCGGCGAGGTGGGACATCTCTCGTGCTTCCGCTTTCATGCTCTCCTCTCCCTGGTGGCAATCTCTCGACCTAGAACTCACGTTGGCCATGGCAGACACAAGGAAATGATGATGAATGACTTGTTTGTTTTTGTGGATAAGGAGTTGAGGAGGAATGTGTAGTCATCTTGGAGTAGTAGTATTTATAAACGAGTATTAATACACTCCTAAGTGTGAAACCATTTAGGTTTTGATCGGTGTGAAAAGGTTTGCAATTAAATATAGCGTGGCAGTAATTTGGAATGTGACGGGACGCTGGCTCAAAATTTATTGACGGTTCTAAGTGCGACACTATTCCTGGAAGGCGTAACATGGGCACGCTTTCTCAGCCGCGTATGTGGCGTTAGCACCATAGGGTGCACCGCAATAGGCAATGCCAGCACACGTCTTGTTCTAAGAACCGTGCGCGCTCGTTATTACCATTGCGCACACTTCTTTTAATTAGAATGTGTGCCCATCTAGCGCACACATGTTGATCTGTCTAACTATTTCTGTTTGTTGTGGCTAATCGCAAACAGTTCATCCATGTGAAGTGTATGCGATCAATCGTACACACTTTGATCTGGTTGGCCGTTTCTGTTCTGTTGCCTAATCTCAAACAGTTAATCCTTCTGAAGCGTATGCCCTCAATCGCACACACCTTTATGTAGCTGCCCGTTTCTATTGTTCCGCCTCATCATAAACACTTAATCGGAGTGAACTGTATGCCGTATATCGCACACGCCTTCATCTGGCTGCCCATTTCCGTTCTTCTTCCTCATTGCAAATAGTTCATTGAACTAAACCGTATGCCCTGCATTGCATACACAACCAAAATCTGAACCGTGTTTGATGCATCGGTCATCGCAAAAGTTTTGCACCTTTTTTGACGGTATTTTTACACCACCCTTTGCGATTATTGCATCGCACACAGTTTCATCGAAGGGTTTCTGATCGTAGTGTTGCGTTAGCAGCATCCTGTAGTAGTGATGGCTCATTTAAGTCGTCATGTGTGGTTGCTAGGTTTGGTTCCCTAATGCGCACTGGTGGTGCGTGATAGAGTGTGCACGGGGATTCTTCTTCCACTCTGATGCCTCCCACCCTGCCCCTCTGGTGGCATCAATTCTTCTTTTCACTCCTGCACATCTACTGGTAAGCCCAGGTTCCCTCTCTGCTATCTATGTTGACCAAAAAACATCAGATATGGACAAATGGCACTAGAGTCTGTTTTGTCTAGATTCTTATGTTTTTTGGATGTGATTGTTGTGTCTATAGGCAATACATTTTCCTTCTCTATGTAACTAAAGGTCTTGGTTATATATGGTTTCCTAGAGGAACAAATATTAGATCTTCGGTATCTAATTACATCGAAACTTTTTAAATTTCACATGCCATCAAATCCAATCCAAGTTTATGTATGTAGTATACAGCCTACCTGCTACTTGATGCAATTTTTATTTATCTTCCTAATTGAGGATACACAACTCATGTTTTGTACCACTGTGTGCTCACTTGCTGGTGGGCCTCATTTGTCGGGCTCTGTGGATGGGTGTGATCCCGGTGCGGCTCTTCTGTGGTAGAAAAATCTTGCCTGTTGAAGTAGATGTTATAGATCAATAATGGTGCATTCTTGGATAACGCACTATTTGTTGATTTATTGAAATAGTCTTGTGTCATAATAAAGTTTTTTTTCCTGTTTGGTTTCATGTATGTTCATGGATGCTTCCGTTGGCCTACTTCATGCAAGTGTTTGCCCCTCATCATGATTGGCTGACGAGGAGAGCACTTTTGCTCGGAAGGTTGAGTTTCTCTTGAAGTCAAAACCGCCAAATAATTTAATGGAAGGTGGGAGTGGCTCTAATGTGGTTTACATTTATCTAAACTTCCTTTTCTTAGAGAATCATATAGCTATGTTCTATTGGTGTCATGTATTTTATAACTATGTAATTACAAACATATATTTAGATTAGATTGTCATTCTTAAATTAGAGAGCATAATTAGTGGGTTGTAAATATTTGATTTGGCAGCCAGGTTATTTCATTAGTTTTGTTTCAAGAATATTACTTTTGTCTTTGATTTGTTTGTACAAAAACAGAGAATAAAAACCTTCTTGCCGAGATGCACCTGATCCCAAATTTTCTTTGGAACGGTAAGTGTTTGTACCTTCTAGTTGTTTCATTGGATGGTTTTCAAACATTTAATTTAGGGATTCATAGGAAGGGCTAAAAACCGCATAAGAATAGCCCACTTCTGCTTGAAGAAACGTCCATAGAGTTCCAATTCGGAGCTCAGCTTGAGCAACTGTTCATATCTTGGTTTTGCTTGATGTGGAATGCAAGTATGTTGTCCTTTTTTACATAAATTCTTCACCTATTCAAGCAGCTAAATTTTGTGAAAGTTAGAACAGCCGAAAAACTATATCAGTATTGTGGTGAACTGAACAACCGAAAAACTATATCAGTATTGTTAATCTTCATGATTTTCTATAATGTTTTTGGCAATAGATTTATAGTTATTTGTTTCTGCTCATGCAAAGCAGAAGTGTTTTCAAACAATTGTACCTATTTTACTTATTTTGGATGCTAATTAGTAAATTCTATCCATGTATGCATAGGCCATGATATCAGATAGTTCTAGGTCATGGATTAATGCAATGGGTGAGCAGGAAAAGTTATTGTCTTCTTTCCCTAAGATGGTCCAAGGTAATTGTTTTAGGAATCACTTTTTTAATTGTGCATAATTTTCCTTTGGTAAATTCAGTGCATTAACCACCATAGACAATTTCATTTTCATTGTATGCTTATCATCTGCGTGGTCGTTTGATACACCGCCAACAACCTTTCCCATTCTTCTTGCTTGGTATTTAGTTATTTCCTCAAGATATTGGATCACAATTTCTGCGATTAAAAGTTCGGTTATGGCTCTGATTGTTTGTATGCCATGATGGCCTTCCTAGGAGATGTAGTTCTGAATATCCTAAAGCTCTATGGATCTATTATTGCAAGAACTGTATAGTGATATACAGTGAGCTGCTTCATACCATCATTTAGTGTCTGTGTATTCTATTTGATTAGCTTTCCTTAGTGTCGTCTAATGAGAAGCATTCTTGTTGCCCTGTACACACCTTGTGCTCCTAAGATAGGTCAGATGATGTTATTTAAATTTTTATTGGTGTAAAATGATAATCCATTGGGCTCCCTTCCTTCCTCATGGTTTTTTTGCATATATAGTACTTCACTGCCAATTAGATTTCTATCCTTGAAGGTGAGCATATTGATCTTACCTTATCTAATGATCTTACTAAAACAAGTTGTATTTTCAACAGATTAATAGCCCTGTTGTTCTTAAAAATGCTTGTCACATGCTCAATGACAATCTTTTTCAACACCATGATTGCTTTTATCCGCGATTGGTTTCTCTAACATCTCTCCCGTACTGTGATGCAATTACTTTAAGCGGCTCCTCGTGGTCTTATGTTTTATGTTCTCGGGCACTACAGGATACCTAGCGAGTGTTTAGGATCTGATGACCCACAAGTATAGGGGATCAATGCTAGCTCTTTTCCATAAGTGTGTCGAACCCAACGAGGAGCAGAAGGAAATGACAAGTAGTTTTCAGTAAGGTAATTTCTGCAAGTGTTCAAATTGTAAGTAATGGAGTAGTTTGATAGCAAGATAATTTGTAACGAGTGAGTAATGATAATAGTAACAAAAGTGCAGCAAGGTAGCCCAATCCTTCTGAGGCAAAGGACAGGCCAAAACAGTTTCTGAGGCAAAGGACAGGCCAAAACACTCTCGCAACCCACCATCTAATTGCTAATCCACAATGCATTCCCTTAGGCCCAAATATGGTGAAGTGTCATGTAGTCGACGTTCACACGACGCCACTAAGGGAATCACAACATACATACTATCAAAATATCAAACACATATCAAGTTCACATGATTACTTGCGACATGATTTCTCCCGTGACCTCAAGAACAAAAGTAACTACTCACAAATGATAAACATGCTCATGATCAGAGGAGTATTAAATAGCATATTGGATCTGAACATATAATCTTCCACCAAATAAACCATATAGTAATCAACTACAAGATGTAATCAACATTACTAGTCACCCACAAGCACCAATCTATAGTTCCGGTAACAAGATTGAACACAAGAGATGAACCAGGGTTCGAGATGAGATGGTGTTGTTGAAGATGTTGATGGAGATTGCCCTCCCCAAGATGGGAGAGTTGTTGGTGATGATGATGACGATGATTTCCCCCTCTGGGAGGGAAGTTCCCAAGAGGAATCGCTCTGCCGGAGGGCAAAAGTGCTCCTGCCCAAGTTCCGGTTCGAGGCGGCTGCACTTCGTCCCGAAAGTCCTCCCCTTAATTTTTCTAGGTCAAAATGACCTATATACCAGAAGATGGGCACTGGAGGTGGGCCAAGGAGGGCAGAACCCACCAGGGCGCGCCTGGGGGCCCTGGCGCGCCCAGGTGGGTTGTGCCCACCTGGCGGGCCCCCTCTGGTAGTTATTTGCTCCAATAATTCTTATATATTCCATAAAAAATCTCTGTGAAATTTCAGCTCATTTGGAGTTGTGCAGAATAGGTAGCCTGACGTAGCTTTTTCAGGTCCAGATTTCCAGCTGCCGGAATTCTCCCTCTTGATGTGTACCTTGCAAATTATGAGAGAAAAGGCATTAGAATTGCTCCAAAAAGCATTATTATGTATAAAAAATTATAAATAATAGTAAGAAAACATGATGCAAAATGGACGTATCAACTCCCCCAAGCTTAGACCTCGCTTGTCCTCAAGCGAAAACCGAAATCGAAAAACATGTCCACATGCTTTGAGAGAGAGGTGTCGATAAAAATAGAATACAGACATAGAAGCATCATGTTGATTATTATAACATCAACAAAATTAAACATATGACTTTTTATCATAAAAGTTTTATCATATACTTCTCATGAATAAGTAACAGTTCATCACACAATCGAAGTATAAAGCAAAAACTCTATTAGAAACCAACAAACTATGTTCCCAGTCAACTTTGCAACTACAATTCATCATCTTTTCAGGAAGGGTCACGTGTCGGAGCCTTTAGGCAAGTCCACTGATACGTCTCCAACGTATCTATAATTTTTGATTATTCCATGCTATTATATTATTTGTTTTGGATGTTTAATGGGCTTTATTATGCACTTTTATATTATTTTTGGGACTAACCTATTAACCGAAGGCCCAGTGCAAATTGTTGCTTTTTTGCCTATTTCAGTGTTTCGCAAAAAAAGAATATCCAACGGAATCCAAACAGAATGAAACCTTCGCGAGGATCGTTTTTGGAACGAACGCAATCCAGGAGACTTGGAGTGGACATCAAGGAAGCAACGAGGCGGCCACGAGGCAGGGAGGCGCACCAAGGGGGGGTAGGTGCGCTCCCACCCTCGTGGGCCCCTTGTGGCTCCACTGACCTACTTCTTTTGCCTATATATACTCTTATACCCTGACACCCTCGGAGAGAGCCATGAAACACCTTTTACACCGCCGCAACCTTCTATACCTGTGAGATCCCATCTTGGGGCCTTTTCCGGCGCTCCGCCGGAGGGGGATTCGATCACGGAGGGCTTTTACATCAACACCATAGCCTCTCCAATGATGTGTGAGTAGTTTAGCATAGACCTTTGGGTCCATAGTTATTAGCAAGATGGATTCTTCTCTCTCTTTGGATCTCAATACAAAGTTCTCCTTGATCTTCTTGGAGATCTATTCGATGTAATTCTTTTTGCGGTGTGTTTGTCGAGATCTGATGAATTGTGGGTTTATGATCCAGATTATCTATGAACAATATTTGATTCTTCTCTGAATTCTTATATGCATGATTTAATATCTTTGCAAGTCTCTTCGAATTATCAGTTTGGTTTGGCCTACTAAATTGATCTTTTTTGCAATGGGAGAAGTGCTTAGCTTTGGGTTCAATCTTGCGGTGCTCGATCCCAGTGACAGAAAGGGAAACAACATGTATTGTATTGTTTCCATCGAGGATAAAAATATGGGGTTTATATCATATTGCTTGAGTTTATCCCTCTACATCATGTCATCTTGCCTAATGTGTTACTCTGTTCTTATGAACTTAATACTCTAGATGCATGCTGGATAGTGGTTGATGTGTGGAGTAATAGTAGTAGATGTAGAATATTTTCGGTCTACTTGACACGGACGTCATGCCTATGTTCATGATCATGGCTACATATTCTCATAACTATGCGCTTTTCTATCAATTGCTCGACAGTAATTTGTTCACCCACCGTAAAATATGCTATCTTGAGAGAAGCCACTAGTGGAACCTATGGCCCCTGGGTCTATTTTACATCATATTATTTTCCTATCAACTTGCTATTTCTGCCGCCAATTATTTTGCAATATTTACTTTCCAATCTATACAACAAAAATACCAAAAATATTTATCTTATTATCTTTATCAGATCTCACTTTTGCAAGTGGACGTGAAGGGATTGACAACCCCTTTATCGCGTTGGTTGCAAGGTTCTTTGTTTGTGCAGGTACTAGGGACTTGCATGTAGTCTCCTACTGGATTGATACCTTGGTTCTCAAAAACTAAGGGAAATACTTACGCTACTTTGCTAGATCACCCTTTCCTCTTCAAGGGAAAACTAACGCCTGCTCAAGAGGTAGCAAGAAGGATTTCTGGTGCCGTTGCCGGGGAGATCCACACACAAGTCAAGACATACCAAGTACCCATCACAAACTCTTCTCCCTCGCATTACATTATTTGCCATTTGCCTCTCGTTTTCCTCTCCCCCACTTCACCCTTGCCATTTTATTCGCCCTCTTTTCCGTTCATCTCTTTTAGCTTTCTTCTTGTGTGTTCATGTGTTAGTCTATTTGTTTCGCCCTCATGGCAAATCCTTTATCTCTTCCTTTGTCCCCCGAGTTTGAAGTTCTTCACTTCAAACAAAGACAAGGAGAAAATTTAAAAGATGCTTGGTACAGGATGATGGAATCTTATCGTAATTGTACCCTAGAGGTAAATTTTAGAATTTTACTTCGCAATTTTTATGTTGGACTAAATATGTCCCATAGACTACTCTTGGATTCTGCTACCAAAGGCAATTTTATCAAAATTGATCCCAGTATTGCGCATGAACTTATAGAGGGAATAGTAGGAATACTTCCCGAAAAGAAGGGACTTCATCCTACTCAGGAAGAGACACAAGTTTTTGAGAAAATTTGTGAAGTAACAAAAATCTTGCAAAAGTCTCTTGAACCTCTCAAAAGTGTGAGCGGAAACCTTCACCGTATGAATATGTTGATCACCCTTTGCAATAAGCGGTTGGATTCTTTAGATCTGAAAATTTCCGAATATGAAGGGAAATGCAAAGAACCTCCCGGATTCGAGCATGACTCCGCTAAAAAGATAAAAACCAAAGATGACAATACCTAGATATATTCTTGCTTTTTATGCCTAGCTAGGGGCGTTAAACGATAGCGCTTGTTGGGAGGCAACCCAATTTTATTTTTGTACCTTGTTTTTTGTTCCTGTTTAGTAGTAAATAATTTATCTAGCCTTTGTTTAGATGTGTTTTTATGTTTTATTAGTGTTTGTTCCAAGTAGAACAAATAGGATCTTCTTGGGTGATAGTTAGTTTACCACAATCATCCTTGTTGTACACACCTTTTGGGAGAGACACACATGAATCGAAATTTATTAGAATACTCTATGTGCTTCACTTATATCTTTTGAGCTAGATAATTTTGCTCTAGTGCTTCACTTATATATTTTAGAGCACGGTGGTGGTTTTATTTTATAGAAATTATTGACCTCTCATGCTTCAGTGATATTATTTTGAGAGTCTTTTAGAACAGCATGGTAATTTTCTTTGGTTATTGTCGGTGGAAACGACACCTATGGGATCACAGGAATCCCTACTACGGTTGCGGGGCGCGGGGTTGTGAGAAGAGCAGGTTTAGGAGTCAGGACACAGTTCGTTTACGCAGGTTCGGGCCGCGAAGATGCGTAATACCCTAGTCCTGCTTCGGTGTGTATTTGAGAGAGTTCTTGGGCTCCCGAACTAGCTACGGTGGATGCGTCGTTCCAAAGAGCCGAATCCCCCTCCAGTATGCTACGGGCCTCCTTTTATAGTCGAAAGGGGCTGCCACAGTGGCACACAGGAGGTGGAAAGGCCTACAGTACTGCGAGCTTATCGCCCGTATTACAGGACAAGACGCATTTAACGCATCGCTTAGGTGTCCCTTAGCTTTATTGGGGATGGGAATGAGGCCGGTCCCGTCCGTCGCCGCCTCACCTTGCTTCAACACGCGCCCAGGCCAGCGATACATGTGGCGCCATGTAGGCAGGTAGGCAGCTGAGGTGGCGCGGTGGTAGGGTCTTCACGAAGATCTGCATGCCACCACGCAGGTGCTTGCTGAGTTGGCTCGGAAGCCGCTCGTCGCCACGCATGTGCTTGCCCAGCTGGCTGGGCTGGAAGTTGCATGGGAACGATGGTGGAGTCTTGGTAGGTGCGGGCCTGGCTGCAGCCCCATCCATGTCCTCGGCAAGGGTCTTGCCGGGGCCCCGACAAGGGCCTTGCCGCGGCGTCATAGTTGTCTCCGGCAAGGATCTTGCCAGGGGTCATCGTCTTCTGGTGATCATTTGATCTTGTGTACCTATGATCTTGACAAAGATCTGCATGCCACCAAGGAGGTGCCTCCCGAGCCTTTGTCCCAACATGGTTGATTATGTCGGAAGCCGTGGGCTCAAGGGTGGCGCGCTTCGCTGGTGTTAGGCGAGCTGCCCGGTAAGGCTCTTGCCGGGGCCGCTGAGGCCGCCCCGGCAAGGGCCTTGCCGGGGGAACCTGCTTCGTCCCTCTGCTCCTTGTGTCTCTAATCTTGGCGTTGTTTTGTTTAGCCTTGTGCTCCGGCTTCTCCCCGGCTTCCCTCCTCTGCGCTGCTAAGTGTGGCCGCGACGCGTGGCTCTAACTGTCCATGCACAAGTAAAGGGGTCAAAAGAAGAGCCCCTACTTTTGTACACCAACAGTTATAAAATTAGTCCTAATATGATAGGCATCCAAGATGGGTATAATAAAAACTTTCATATAGAGTGCATTGAATACTATGAGAAGTTTGATACTTGATGATTATTTTGAGATATGAAGATGGTAATATTAGAGTCATGCTAGTGTTGTTACACCAAGGTCGCAACCCAGCTACAGGGCATCACTGTTTTATGGCTAGAGAAGATTGCAAAGAACATAGGAACAATCGCACTTGATGACAGCAGGTAGTCAGACCAAGTATCAATCTGGAGGGATGCTAGTCTTGTAACTGAACTAGCAATTGCACACACTACTAATTCACAAAACCAACTCGTTGAAGGAGAGATGCTAACCATAGTAAGTTTTCTCGAACCGAATTCAAACAAATGTCCAGCACTGCCCATCGGTTGCAAGATGTAGTGTGCATTAGGTTGCTGACCCTGATAATGCCTTTGCTCCTGTTGTGATGCTGCTGTAAACACCATTTCCATGTTGCGGCAATCCCAAGAAAATCGACAACCAGCATGTATAGCAAAATTTTCATGGCAGGAAATCCCAACAAATAATGCATAGGTATCAAATGCCCAGTGTTGTATCGATTTTTGCAGATGCTTCTTAGTGTTCTGTACTTCTGCATTATTTGTTGGACCATCTGGTGGATACCAAGTACCGAGTTCACCGATATGTGTATCAGCATGTTCGCCTTGAAAACAACTGAAAGGCTTATCCATTGGAATCAGTTCACAATCGCAGACTTTAAAAGAATTGTCACCTCCAAATAAGAACATAACTAGTCTGGAACTGAACCATGGACCCTCATGTGGCCGGAGCTCAAAAGAATTGTCATGTAGTTTCAGGTGCACACCTTGTCGACATCTCAAGGATTCTGTCGGAGAATTCAGAGTACCGGCAAAATAATGCATCACATAAGGAATGTTCGGCCATGTGTACCTCAGTTGCGCACCTTCATGAAAGCAATCGAACGACGGTCATGGGCATGGTCTGCACATATGAGGAATCAGATAAGCTATGTGTATAACAAATGTTCCATGGCAAGAAATTCCCTCCAACCCTGCCATACAGAACCCTGAAATGATATCCACTGAATGGAGCTGGATTGCGTTTTGCAGACGACTCCTGGTGCTCTGTACCTCTGTATTATATGGTGCACAATCCATGGAATACTGAGTTTGCTTGAACTGTGTTAATTGAAGATTATATTGGCTTGCCAATTCTGCACTCCAAGTACCCGGGTTCTTCACGCTCTGAAACAGATGCGCAACCACAGTAGCATGCTGAGTAGGAGGTAACCATGCTTGTGATTCCTTCTTCATCCTGAACTGGTGGTCCGGTGGCCACCACTGAACCTTGAAACTTTGGGTGGTTGGTGATGTGTACCAAAGGATCCGAGGCAAGGTATTTCCTGCGCAATTGACCGTGTGTAATTTTCTGAACTGAACTATATAGCAGAAAATGTTCTTTGATCACCCAGATCCTGAGACCAAGTACACACATAGAGAAATTCTAATTCAGTCAAGCCTCTATATTAGATGGTGCCTGATTTGGTGGACGCCCATGCTGTAATTGTGCACCATGAGGGCTTAGGCTGTATCAAGGACAAGGGCTCCCAGACACACCGATTGGGAACGATGGCCATGGAATTGGTCGAGTTTCCTTTCCCTCTGCAATATGATCTGCCAGAAACAGTAGACACGACCTTGGCCATATCAGCAGCCACTTGTGTGTCTGAAGTGGGCTTACCATCAGTGATAACATAGGTCTCTCGGGGCGGCAGAAGCGTGAATGCACTGTGGACTTCAACACTTCGAGTTCATGGTTGATGGACAGCTGCATCAAATTGGCAACTGGGACCATTGGCGGGGCTTGAGAGAGTATGAGCACGTCCTCCATGGCCAGGGGCACCCGCAGGATAGAATCACGGTCCCCGGCTGGGTGAAGGACATCGGTAGCAGGCGCCCTGGAGAGTGGAGGCTACAGGAAGTAGCGACCTCGGCGTAGTTGGGAATGAGAGCGACGGAGTGCCCATGAACTGGTTCGAGCAATACGTCGTACAGGTCACGGGCGCCCTGGCGATGCAGTCAGAGGACGCATCACGGAGGACTTCCTTGGCCTTGGTGGTGGAGGAGGAGACTCCGGGGAGGACGGTGAGCTTGATTGCGACGTATGGAGTGGCCGCCACGAGTTCGTATTGTCCGTACCGGCAACAGCGACGCGGCGCATGTCGTCGGGGGAGGACTTGGGGGATGGGTCCTGGACGTGGGCCGGCGTGCTGGTGCTGGCCGTCACAGGGATGTCGATGGCGAGTTCGGAGCAGTCGTATGCGGTGTTGTTGGTGCCGCGGACCTCCTCGGTGATGGTGATCGGGGCGGCCGAACTGAGTCGCGAGGTAGAAGCGACGAGCTCAGCTGTCATGCCCTCGGCCCTATCGATCAACGACGCGAGATACCAGATCGTCTGCTCCTTGGCGGACATGGCATCCCACTCCGGTGGTAAGATGGTGGTGTCGCCGCTGAAAGGAATCGTGTGTGTGGGTGTGGGGGGGGGGGGGGGGGGGGGGGGGGGGTGTGGAAAATTGAGGGGTGGAAGGGTGGTGGCCTGGCTCCGAGTACCAGATGTTAGGATACAGATGTAGTACACATGATTTACACTCACTTGATCATATGAATCATAGTTCTAGGTCTTGATTATAAGGAATTAAAGATACATGAATGGGGAATTTGGGGTTGGTAGGGGAGAGAGAGGTGCCGATGCCGGTGTTGCCTAATCCTACACGGATGCCCTGTCGTTGCTTCCTCTCCCAGTGTAGCTAAGTAGCAGACGGCAATACACAGTCAGACCCAGCCCATGTGATATCCAAGGGCCAGCCCAAGTATATGCATGGGCTAAGGAAGGTCCCTGACAGCTAGCTAGCTAGCACGCCCGCTGGGCAGCTAGCTAGCTAGGGTGCGGCTCCTGACAGCTAGCTAGCTAGCACGCCCGCTGGGCAGCTAGCTAGCTAGGGTGCGGCTCCGACGAGTAGACGCGGATGGACGGCGGCGCATGTGCTTCTGCGAGGGGGCGTGGTGGACGGCGGCGTGGATGTTGCGCGGTGGGCGGCGGCGAGTTGGAGCGTAAGGGAGAGAGACGGAATATTTATTTGGCTGCCATGTGGGCCAGCAGTGAACGCATACGGATAGAAAAGAGAGCTCGCGCGTCCATTTTGTGTCCGCCTCGGACCCAAATGTGACTCAAATTTGGGGTGGAAATAGGTCCGCGCGGACACAAAGCGGACGCAAAATGAAATTTGGTCTCTGCGTTGCTCCGGTGTTTATGTTCGCGCAGAACCAAAAGGGTAGCCCGGTTGGAGTTGCTCCAGCGTTGGGGGACTTTAACAAAATACTATCGAGTGATGAAAAAGTTGGGGGGCTGCAAAACCTCAACAGTGCATGGATAAATTCAGAGAGATGCTCGAAGGATGTGATCTGGCAGATATTGGGTTTACCGGAGACAAGTTCACTTGGAGGAACCATAGCAAAGAAGTGGATACGTATATTTGTGAGAGGCTAGATAGGGCTGTTGGAAATGCCAGGTGGTGTGAAATCTTCCCCGAGTCTGTCGTCATAAATGGAAGGCCGTGTCACTCGGACCATCGAGCAGTTGTTGTAATGACTAGCGATGATGGCAGGCGTTGCCCAAGGGGAGACACGGGTTTCCGCTTCGAAGCTTGGTGGCTGAAGGAGGAAGGGTGTAGTGAAGTTATTAAGAATGAATGGGAGAAGGGTTGGACAGATGGGGCAAGCAACGTGTCTAAAGTTATGTGTAGTCTTGCTGGGGGTATGCGGAGATGGAGCAAGGAGGTAGCGGGCGTTCTTGAAGAGAGGCTAAAACGAGGCCGTCAGGAGATGGAGAAATGTATGAAGGAACCGGTCTCAGGATCCAAAATCAGAGAGGAGGCGAGACTGCGGGGTGTAGTTGAAGAGTTGGAGGAGAAGATAAACATCAAGATGAAACAACGGTCACACATGTCATGGCTGAAGGATGGAAATAGGAATAATAACACTAGATACTACACGGCTGTTGCTTCTGGCCGGAAGAGGGCGAATAGGGTGAAATGGTTGAAGAAGGAGGACGGCTCGGTGGTGAAGGAGGGAGAGGAGATGACTAACTACGTTTGTTCGTTTTTTCAGGATCTCTTCTCATCGTCAAGTGGTGACCGTTTGAATGAGCTCATCAGTAAGGTTAAACCACGAGTAACCGATGCCATGAATGACATCCTTGAGGCTGAACTCACTAGGGAGGAAGTCAAGGCCGCGCTTGATCATATAGGAAACCTCAAAGCACCCAGTCCAGACGGAATGCCCTCCATTGTTTACAAGCAGAATTGGCCCCTCATGGGTGACCGTATTGTGCAGGAGGTCTTGCAGGTCCTAAATGATGGAATGATGCCAGAGGGGTGGAATGATACGACGGTTGTGCTAATCCCCAAGGTGAAAGACCCGAGTCGAATAAAAGACCTGAGGCCTATAAGCTTATGCAACTTGCTTTATAAACTTGTGTCCAAGGTGTTGGCCAACAGAATAAAGTTGATTCTACCGGAGCTCATATCTGATAATCAAAGTGCTTTTGTCCCGGGACGGTTGATAACTGATAACGCACTTATTGCATATGAGCTGACTCACTATCTCCTAAATAAGAAAAGAGGAAATGATGGGTATGTGGCTGTCAAGGCTGACATGAGCAAAGCGTATGATCGCGTAGAATGGAGCTTCCTGGAAGCAATGCTTACCAAAATGGGATTCAGGCAAGGCTGGGTTAACCTCATTATGAAGTGTGTCACTACTGTCAGGTATCAAGTGAAGGTGAACGGAGCACTTACTGAGCAGTTCAGTCCTTCCAGGGGGCTGCGGCAAGGAGATCCAGCGTCGCCGTACTTATTTGTCATATGTGTTGAAGGGCTCTCAGCGCTCCTTAATGATGCAATTGAGCAAAGAAAGCTTAGTGGGGTGAAAATTTGTCCTGCTGCTCCTGTTGTGTCACACTTATTCTTCGCGGATGACTCGCTCCTGCTAATGAAGGCGAACCAGCATGAGGCTGCTGAACTAAGGAAGATTCTTGATCTGTATGAGAATTGTTCGGGGCAGTGCATCAACATGGAAAAATCGGCCCTCATGTTTAGTCCGAATTCATCACCAACGTCCCGAGCAGATGTCAAGGCCGCTCTTTTTATCCATAGCGAGAATTGGAATGACAAATATCTCGGTCTGCCGGTGCATGTTGGAAGATCCAAGAGGAAAGCGTTTGCCTATGTCAAAGGTGCTATTGCCGGGAAGGTTTATGGCTGGCAGGAAAGACTTATCGCTAAGGTTGGTAAGGAGTCATTAGTCAAGGCTGTCGCTCAAGCGATCCCCACATATGCCATGTCTTGTTTCTACCTCACTAAAACCTTTTGTGAAGAAATCAGTTCTCTTATATGTAACTACTGGTGGAGCCAGCAGGATAAGGAAAGTGCCATGCACTAGATCAGCTGGGAAAAGCTCACAATGCCCAAGGGGAAAGGCGGACTGGGGTTTAGGGATATGTATAGCTTTAATGTTGCCATGCTGTCCCGTCAGATTTGGAGGCTCATCCAATGCCCTGAGAGTTTGTGTGCAAAGATTCTGAAAGCTCGATATTCCCCAAATAATCATGTTCTTGAGTCTACTCCGAGGGACGGGATCTCCTACAAATGGCGAAGCCTGCTACATGGACTCGAGCTAGTTAAACAAGGCTATATCTGGCGAATTGGAGACGGGTTTGAAGTTCAGATATGGAACGACCCATGGATTCCCTGTCCGGGGTCGCGACAGATCATCACCCCAAGAGGAGGCAACTTACTCGAGTGTGTTTCTGATCTGATCTCTCCAGTCACCAGGACATGGGATGAGCAGCTTGTCCGCGACACGTTCTGGCCGGACGATACTCGACACATTCTGCAGAACCATTGTGGGAAGGGGTGCCTGATTTCATAGCCTGGCAGTTTGATGACAAAGGACAGCACTCGGTGAAAAGCGCCTACAAGCTTCATGTGCACCTCCGTAAGCAGGCAAAGAATGGAGGTCAAGGTGCAAGTAATGGACATGTTGGCAATCTGAACACATGCATGGATGAATCTTGGAAGAGACTTTGGAAACTACCATGCCCCAAAAACATTCAGATGTTCGTTTGGCGACTAAAACATGAATCCTTGGCTCTCCGAACAAAAGTGCAAAGAAGGGGTATACCCATAGAGGACACGAAGTGCCTATTCTGTGGCAGGGCTGATGAGGACGGAGTGCATCTTTTCATACGATGCAAATCAATCAAGCTGGTCTAGCGGGAGCTAGGCCTAGAAAATGTCAGAGCACAGCTAGAAGAAATAATGTCAGTGCATGTTATGCTTGATTTCATGTGGGGTTTGAAGGAGGAGACACGAGTCCTAATCCTAACGGCTTGGTGGTTGTGGTGGAACAATAGGAATAAGCTCAGGGAGGGGAAGCTGCCAACAGGAACCAGTGAGATTGCGAGATGTGCGCGGGCTATGGTGTTCGACTATGCTGAAGCTTTCAAGCCACCAGATCAAAAACACGGCGCCAAGGATATTTGGAAGCCGCCTGGGGATGATATGATCAAAATAAACCTTGATGGGGCCTTTACACCTGGCGAGTCCTTCATAGGATGGGGTGTGGTTGCACGAGATGGATCAGGCCACATTGTAAGTGCTCGAGCAGGCCGCCAAGATCATGTTCAAGATGCATTTGGGGCTGAAGTTTATGCTATGTCACAGGCTGTTACGCTTGCTGCGGATCTGGGATTAACCCGGGTGTTCTTCGAGACTGACTCCCAGCTTCTTGTGGATGCCCTTGACCTCGGCAAGGTGGACTCATCTGCCTACGCTGCAGTGATTGAGGGCTTCTTGTGGATGCCCTTGACCTCGGCAAGGTGGACTCATCTGCCTACGCTGCAGTGATTGAGGACTCGAAAATGCAACTCAAGCTATGGTTCTCCCAACATAAAATCATGTACTGTGGTCGTAGGGCGAATTCGGTAGCCCATGAGCTAGCTAAGATTGGTCATATGTATCCTCCCAACCAACTTGTGGAATGGGATTCTGATGTACCTGCCCATGTGGCATCTTGTGCTTTGGGCGATATGGCCCAGCACCGTTAAGTAATACAAGCCTTGCTTGATTTCAAAAAAAAAAGAATAGAAATCTATGGCTCAAATCTCGAAAGATAGCAAGGAATGGCAACACAGCCAACCCCGAATGTAAAGGCCTGGGCATTCCCACAACGATCCTGGATACGTATATATCGATTCATCTGTTCCAGGTGGACCCACAACCTGCCAGAGGCATTCAATACAACGAATCGCAAAGCTATACTGGGCGCGTGACAGATAACAAGCTAATAGAAAACAACAAAAAGACAATTCTAATAGGAAACATTCTGCCATTCCCCCCCCCCCAACAACCCCAGGAACACAGCTGCTAGAGAACATGACATACTGATTTTGCTACATAGCATAATGTTTTTGCTAAAAATACAGGAAAATAAGATATACGCATTAAGCTCGGACACCAATTAACAAGCCAGAAAGTGATTCATCATGTAATGATTCCAGATCCATGAAGAAAAGAACTACTATTAGTTTGAGAAATCTAACCAAGAACCAGGAAAACAAACTAAGCACATGTTGAAACTTATAATCCGAAATCTCAACAGAAACTCGG
The DNA here is from genome assembly GCF_003073215.2 of Triticum urartu. Taxonomy (NCBI): domain Eukaryota; kingdom Viridiplantae; phylum Streptophyta; class Magnoliopsida; order Poales; family Poaceae; genus Triticum; species Triticum urartu. The sequence goes on from NC_053025.1 coordinate 22,719,432, forward strand.
AACCATCAGTCATCACCACATTACCATTTCTCCTCACAGTTTTAAGAACAAAAATCTATGGCTCAAAACTCAAACGATATCAAGGAATGGCAACACAGCCGACCAAGAATGTAAACACTTCCAGGCCTGGTCATTCCCACAACCATCAAGAAGAAGCAACAAAACATTACAAGCCATCCAGGCTTTTGAGCATAAAACTCCTGAACAGCCACGTTGATCGCCCTAGCAGCTTCTCACAACATCTTCAAACTTGAGAGAACACCCACCCAGTCAGCCTCATACGGGCACATTGCCCGTAACTTGAGACCTCTTATAGCACCCTCGGGCCTAGAATTGTGGCCCCCCTCCAATGTGTTTAAATTGAAGATTACACGTTCAGCGGTGTGCCCTTTGCCATGTGCAGTCATTGCCAAGACCCCACTCTCAGCCGAGCACCATTCAAGAGAAAACTGGATATTGTATGGAAGATCAAGACACTGGATGATCCTATCTCTGCAGATGGTGCCATGTTGTGTCCAGCCTGTGGGATATTTGGAACTCCAGACCGTGATCCCCTTGGCATCGAGTGACAGTAGCCCGAGCAGCCCTCCCTGGTCGCTCCCACCAACATGCCCATCTGCTGAAGCTGACACAAGTAGTAGTGTGTCCTTGTGGTAATCAACTGTCGAGCAGCATGTGGTAGGCAGTGGGATATATGATGGCATGCTAGTGTCATTGATTGGCATCTTCAGTACACGATACTTTCCAGAAGACCTGCACAGCCAGTGAGCAGCTGCATCAACAACCACCGGAAATGCAAAGGGCTTGACATTCCTGGAGCGATCCCCGATGATTTGCCTGTGAACCACAGGACCCCACACCCCAGACAGCGGAGGCCGGCCGTGGCGGCTCACAACAGCAAAATCTTGTTTCACGGGAGTGAATATCTTTGTCCTTATGACCCCAAGCCGTGGGCGGGCTTTCACCAGCATCAATTCCATGCCTCCATTAGTTCCGGTTGACAGGATACAACCACAGTTGCGGGCTAAATTAGTTTGAGGTGCAAAACCTAAATACCGCTTCAGTGGACACCATAGACAGACCTCTGGATCAACATTATCTGACAGAACCAGGACTCCAGCATGAATTCCAGCCACCGTCAGATCTATAAGGCTACCGATGGACCTTTCCTCCATAAGAGATGAATGTACCATTCTAGGCAGCACCCCAGCATTGGGCAGTGGTGACGGGATAAAATGTGGTCTAGTAATCAGCCGGCTGCAGTAATTCTCAAAATGACCAAGGTAAATTGATGAAGTGAACCTCCGGCCTCGGCCCAGCTGCCCAAGAAAATTACGGCTTGATATGTTCCTGCGGATGAGCTTACAGGAAAGAGCAAATTTGACAACCGAGGTGAGGCTGCATCGCTTTACAATCTCGAGAAGGATATCAAGATTCAAAGGGCAGGAATCCAGTGACAACTCATGAGGAGTGTTCTGGGTCTTCACTGGTCGGGACAGCATTGGCATTCCACCAAGGACGATACGCACACTCTTCTTTCCTGAGCCTGCCATAGAAGTGATTGAACAGATTATCAAATTTGAATTACCCACAGTATATGAATGTTCAAGTGACGGGCGCAGAGTTGCATATAGACAGCAAGCATAAGCTGGAAAGCAAATTTTGCACCTGGCAACATCAAACAAACTATGCATTTTAATGTGGGGAGTCTCATACCTTTTATGTGCTTCTGCAGCTCTGGAGTCAAAATCCAAGCGTGTATCATCGAAGAGGAGCCCGTCGACAAGTCTTGCACTTCAATCACGCGCCTTGTAAGCATGTCCACTGCAGTTACTTTGAGACCGTTGGAAAGATAGAGGATATTCGGATTATACGGGTGGACAAGGCTGAGCATCGGAGGTTCCCAACCACTCCATACATCACACAGAGGAACACGATAGGTGCGGACCCAGTCTGATTGACTTCCCTCATCAGCAAGGTTCATCGACCACATGACAAGAGCAGGAGTATCCCATAACTGTTGAATGTCAATGAGGCATATCTGTCCTAAACTCAACTTGATGCAGCGTCGCCTTGCCAGTTCATCTAACCCACCATCATTGCACTCTTCGCAATCCAACGGAAGAGCTATGAAGCACAGCACAGGGGTATCAAGAAACGGGTCACAATGGGATATACCTTTTGCAAGGTTGAACCAGAAAAGCCTTCCTCTGTGGGAAAGAACTCCATGAGAAATTTCGAAGTTAGGAGAACACCCTGAGGGTCTCTTGAGCAGCCATCTATCACTCCCAGCCTCCCAGTAGCACAGTACAGGCCCATCCACTGTTCTCTGGAGGTCAGCCACGAGCACAGCAGTGCCTTTGCGTAGCAGACCAATTCCACTGGGGTGGCCAACCTTGAGGGGATCAGGCTGAGGCAGTTCTGACGATGTGTGCCCCGCCGCATCCCAGAGGAAATACTGCCTGGGGTTGTCCGCGATGTAGTTGGAGGAACACAGCAGCAATCCGGAGGAATCCACAGCAGACACGAACGGATGATCTACGGGAACTCGGTAGGTACCTAAGCGCATAAACCCAGATGCAATCACCAACGCGGGAACGGACGGCACGAGCACCCATGGCTGCGGCGGCGCCGTCTCGTCAGCGTCAAGGCTAGCGGTGTGCGAGCGGAAGACTGAAATTGAGAGCCCCATTGGTCGGAGTGGTCGGGAACTTCCGAGAGGAGGAAGAAGGGGTTGCGGTCGGAGTGGTGGGGAACTTCCGAGAGGAGGAAGATGGCGTCGGGGTCGGGGTGGTGCGGAATTTTCGAGAGGAGGAAGAAAGGGTCGGGGTTGGGGTGGTGGGGAATTTTCCAGAGGTTAGGGTTAGGGTTATCGGAAACGAATTGCGGCACTAAGGATGGGCTAATCGAAAATACAGAGACAGCAACGCAAGGTGGGCCGGCCCATTTGTTTGTTCAACTTCTGCAATCACCTTTTCAACATTTTTCAAATACACCAGCGACATTCTTTATGTGCGAACCAAACTATGGTTGGATGATATGCCGGCTCAATCTCTCGTAGGTGTTCATAGAGGTAAGATGTGCGTGTGTACGTTCACAGGGTGAGTGTATGCGCGTATGTATGAGTGCTTGCGTCTGTACATTTGTATATATTTTTATACACCAGGAACATCTTTTATATACACATTTAACATTTTTCAAATACATTATTAATATTTGTTAAGACATGTATTTTTATAATTACTTTTTATATACACATTGTAGATTTTTTGTACATCGGGAACATTTTTATATACATGTTTATCATTTCTTATACACATAATTAACATTTTTTAAATATATTTTTATGTATACTTTTCACATAAACATTGTACATTTTTTTGTATACATCAGAAACATTTTTTATATACATGTTTAACTTCTTTTCAAATGCATTATAACCATTTGGGGTGCCCAGGCTCCTTACCTCTTGGCCGTCGGATTTTAGACTAATGCATGTAGATAGTAATGGGTGCGAGTATATTAAGCACCTTACATATATGCTTATTTTGGAATGTAGATTTACTTATATTTCTCTGTTTACATAGAGCGAGTGAGGGCTTTTTTTTTTGAGGGAAGAGTGAGCGCTTTTGGCGGTAGACCTCCATGAAGGTGGATATATTCAAAAATCTGATAATTACATTTTTGGAGTTTCAAAAAATTCTGAAAAAAATTGTCCACATTCATATGGATGTATTCCACATGTATATAAATCTTACCATGAAATATATTATGATGAGAGCTACGCAGAAAAGACAAAATCCTGCAATTCTAATAGTGAACAGTGTTTGCACTGTTCATCACTTTGAAAATCATGATTTGTCTTTTTTGTGTAGCTCTCACCATAATGTATTTTATCTTCAAAATTTACACACATATAGAATACATCCATGTAAACATGTATGATTTGTTTCAGAATTTTTTGAAACTTCAAAATATGTTTTTCGATTTATTTTTTAAAACAACCTCCATGGAGGTCGCCCGTCATTGGCATTTTGCGCGTACATGGACTTATTTTAGATTGTAGATTCACTCATATTTGCTTCATATGTGGTCATATTGGAATCTCTAAAAGTCTTATATTTAGGATCGGAGGCAGTACCAATAAATATATGACTAGTAGACAGAAGACGCGGCGTGTTGGAGCCTGCACGTGTTGTAGAATGTTTTTTTTATTTTAAAGTAAAAGAACGGACGGTGTTGGTATTTTGGTCGTTGATACGTATCCAACATATCTATAATTTTTGATTGTTTCATGCTATTATATTATCTATCTTGAATGTTTTATATGCATTTACATACTATTTTAATGATTTTTGGGACTAGCCTACTAACCTAGAGCCCAGTGTCAGTTTCTGTTTTTTCCTTATTTTTGAGTTTCGCAGAAAAGGAATATCAAACGAGTCCAAATGAGATGAAAATTTACGGTGATTTTTTATGGACCAGAAGAAGCCCCCGAAGCAAAAGAGTTGGGCCAGAAGAGCCACGAGGCCTCCACAAGGGTGGAGGGCGCGCCCTACCCCCTGGGCGCACCCTCCGTCCTTGTGGGCTCCTCATGGACCCCCCCCCCCTCACATGAAATCAACGCCAAAAATTCCTATAAATATAGAAAGCCCTGAAAAGAAACCTAGATCGGGAGTTCCGCTGCCGCAAGCCTCTGTAGCCACCAAAAACCAATCGAGACCCTGTTCCGGCACCCTGTCGGAGGGGGGAATCATCACTAGTGGCCATCTTCATCATCCTCTCTCCATGATGAGGAGGGAGTAGTTCACCCTCGGGGCTGAGGGTATGTACCATTAGCTATGTATTTGATCTCTCTCTCTCTATTGTTGGATGGTTAGAGGGACGGTGGTATTCTCAGCTCATCATTGTCGGCCCAATGGAAACCGGGGTACCATGGCCTATCTGCCTCCGGCCCAGGAGGCGACATTCGGGACGGCCCACGAAGGATGACCCTGCCTCGGCCGCTCCAAAGGAAGCCCCTCGCGAGACAAGTCGTACGGCGTCAGTTGATCTCTAGCAATCCGTCGATTCTTTCAAAGCACCACACTAGCATCATATGAAGTTGAAGAAGGCTTGCAGTCGCTATACCCAAAACGACTCAAGATTTTTTCCACATAGTGAGATTGAAGCAGTGTAATCCCACCATTCTCATGTCTCAATGGCTTGATGTTTAAGATAACATCAGCTACTCTTAGATCCTTCATCTCAAAAGAACGAGATAAGAAATCATTAACCTCCTTAATTAAATCAAGTTTGGTTCCAAAGATTAGTATGTCATCGACATACAGACAAAGAATAACTCCTTCGCCCCAAAGTACACACACTTGTCACCTTCGTTTACAACAAAGTCTGTAGCAGTTAATGTTCTTTCGAACTTCTCATGCCACTCCTTGGTAGCTTGTTTAAGGCCATATAAAGACTTTAATAACTTGCACACCTGTCCTTCCTGACCAGGTACTGCAAAACCATCTGGCTGATCCATGTAAATTTTCTCGTTCAACTCTCCATTGAGGAAAGTCGTCTTAACGTCCATTTGATGAACGAGAAGACTGTGTGAGGCAGCCAGTGCTAGCAGCACCCGAATAGTGGTCAGTCTATCCACATGTGAGTAATTATCGAAGTAGTCTTCACCTTCTTTCTGGGTATAACCCTTGGCCAAAAGGTGTGCCTTGTACTTTTCAATCATACCATTAGGTCTAAACTTTTTCTTGAACACCCACTTACATCCTACAGGTTTACACCCATAAGGACGATCAGTGATTTCTCAGGTTCTATTAGCTAAGATGGAATCCATCTCGATGCGGACAGCTTCCTTCCGGTAGTTAGCACTAGAAGATGTATAGGCTTTTGAAAATAGTCATGATGGGTCATCCACGAGGTACACAATGAAATCATCACCAAAGGACTTTACAGTCCTTTGTCTCTTACTCCTTACATGGTTTCATTGTCATCCTCCAAAGGATTCTCAACGTGTTCCATAGCAATGGTGGGTTCAGGAATTACAGCAAATTCCTGACTAGATGGAGTAGGTATCTCCTGATTTGATGTACTCGACATATCCTTCATAGAAAATATGTCCTCAGACAAAGTCACATCATTCAACTCCATAATTGTACCAACATGCATGTCGGATAACTCAAATTTTATTATCAACAATCTATAGCCAATGTTATGAAGCATAGCCTAGAAGAACACAATGCATAGTTTTTGGTCCAAGTTTGTAAGTAGGTAGGAGAGTTTCAATCGTTTCCTTTCCCATTCCTCAAATGGAGGCATGGTCTTATGCTTTGTGGGAACTCGATTTAGGACATGACATGCAGTCATTAGCGCCTCCCCCCACCATGCCTTGGAGAGACCCGATGTGTCTAACATGGCGTTAACCAAATCAGTTAGAATTCGGTTCTTTCTTTTGGCCGCCCCATTTGACTGGCGTGAGTAGGGAGGCGTCCTCTCATGGATTATACCATGTTCCGCACAAAACAAATCAAATTCATTGAAAAAATACTCTCCACCACGATCAGACCTAAGCCGTTTAATTTTCCAATTAAGTTGGTTCTCTACTTCAGCTTTATATTTTTTGAAAAAATAAAGCCTCATCTTTTGATTTCAGAAGATACACCTAACAATATCTAGTGGAGTCATCTCATCAATCAACGTCATGAAGTGTTTCTTTTCACCTTTTGTCAACACGCCATTCATCTCACGAAGATCAGAATGTATAAGCTCTAGTGGCGCCAAGTCTCTTGCGTCTGCGGTCTTATGGGATTTGCGAGGTTGCTTAGCTTGCACACACACTTGGCACTTGGAGCCCTTGACATTAGTGAATTTTGGAATTAAACTCATATTGGCGAGCCGCATCATGCAACCAAAGTTAATATGACAAAGTCGTGAATGCCAAATATTAGACTCATTATTGTGGCAAACATGATTAATAATTTTAGTGCAAATATCTGACAGAGACAGGCGGAACAAGCCTCTGCACTCATAGCATTTTCCAACAAATTGTCCATACTGGAAATTACAACTTTATTGGACTCGAAAACGAACTTAAAACCATCTCGACATAAACGGGAACCACTAACAAGATTTTTATTGATGGAGGGCACATGATGAACGTTCTCCAAGCGCACGATCTTCCCCGAAGTGAACTTTAGATCGACCGTACCGACACCTCGAACAATGTCATGTGACCCATTCCCCATCAACACGGGAGAAGTCCCTTTTTGTCATTTGATGACAAAGGGGGAGAAATGCATGAAGGAAAATGGTGTCTGACGAAACTCTGCATGCGTGCATTAAGGTACTTGAGGAAATAAGAAAGCAGTTCAAAAGTATCAGACCACCATCGGACTTAAGTTTACAACTCATCAAACAAACACCTCAGAAGAACGAGAGTTGTAACTTAAAGAAAAACCACCCATATATAGACCCGCTTGAAGACTAACTCAAATTTCTCCCCCTTTCTCATCAAATGACCAAAAGGGACGACAAATGAGGACTAACGCCCCCAAAGAATATCAGCTTGAAGTTGGTGGAGGAGCGCCAGCGTTGTCGGGGTCGTTTGTTGGAGTAGGGTCTGCCACTGTGTCGTCGAGATCCCCAGCTTCATCCATCTCACGCAATGAAGAAAATGAACTTGTGACCAACTGAGGAACTTTAACCTTCTTGAATTTCTTTGAATGAGGATGTAACCAGCCAAAGTTCTGCTGAAAGTCCATCTGCTTGAGGTCTTCATCACCATAAAGATGAGAAAGTATATCCCAAGTGCGATCAAAGATTTCATGCACATAATAATGATTCTTCTTCACAGTATTCTGAGTGGCACTCATGTTCTAAAGAATTGAGCCAAATTGACGCTTGACCCACTTGTGATTGCGATCGAATTTTTGGTGAAGACTTAGAAGAAGCTCACGATCAGTCATCACACACGGGGCAGTGGCTTGAGGATTTTGATTGGTGGCTTTAGCAGCAGATTCTTGGGTTGCAGAGTCATCATTGATGGAGTAAGATGCAACCTTATGAAATTGACCATCGAATGGACGAGTGCCTTCATCAATAACAACAGCTTTGCCTTTTTCATCAAGTGAGGAAATGGTCTTTTGAGGACTTCAATAGGAAGCAGAAAGCCTAGGTGATTCTGGAAATTAGACTCATATGGAATTGAAGATTTGGTCCTGATGAATTTCATGATCCAAGGAGTATAGGGCTTCAATTCAAATGGCGACAACGCAACATCGGCCAAAGTCCTCATGAAGAAATCGTGATAGTTAATGGGAATACCATGAATGATGTTGACAGCAGATTCTTCATGATGCCAACAACTTCTTCCTCAGAGTTGTGACCTTTGATCGGACTGAGGGTTTTGGTCAATATGCGGTAGACGGTCCTGGGCACATACATCAAATCTTTCACAAGGAAAGTGGTTCTTGGAGCTTGGCCAGGGCGTAAAGGCTTCATCAACACTTGCATGAGATGATTTTGAAGTTCAGGTTCCTCATACATGAGCCTTGCACCTTCTGCCGGAGGGCTTACTGGGATGGCATGAAGCAATTCAGAGGCTGGAGCTTTGTAGTGAGTGTTCTCTGTCATCTAGTCCAGAACCCATGGATTGACATCTGAGACATTTCCAGTGAGGTACGGAGTTGCATAAAACTGAAGAATTTGCTCTTCATTCCAATCACAAATGTCAGCACAGAAATTGAGCAGTCCAGCTTCATGAAGAACCTTCAAAACTAGTTGAAAGCATGGAATGGACTCCATATCCACATGATGGATTTGATGGTGTTGGAAGACTTTGTCCTTGTCAAACAGAACAGAGGCATAGAAATTCATCTGACTTGCAGTCCAAAACCTCTTGCACCTTAATCTTGCCGAGTCATAAGGATTTTCATCGGTGAAGAAATGATGCTCAGTGAAGAAATCAACATTTTTTAATTTAGGCCTCCTTGTGCCAAATTGAGGATTTTGAGGCTTGGGCTGAAGATTTGCAGTAGTACGCCTCAAAACCTCTTCAGTCACAACTTCTGGTGCACTAGGCCAAGGAATTGAAGCGGCAGTTTCATCAGCAGTTGTCTGGTTCTCCATTTCTTTAGTTGATGCAGCTAGAATTTCCTTAGGAATAGATTGGAGAGAAGTTTGACGTCCTTCAGACCCTGTCAATATTTCTTCAGTATGCACATGGGACTGAGGAATTTGATGGAGAGGTGTGGCGATTGGTGAATTAGGTGTTGGGGAACGTAGTAATTTCAAAAAAAATCCTACGCACATGCAAGATCATGGTGATGCACAGCAACGAGAGGGGAGAGTGTTGTCTACGTACCCACGCAGACCGACTGCGGAAGCGTTGACGCAACGTAGAGGAAGTAGTCGTACGTCTTCCTGATCCGACCGATCCAAGCACCGTTACTCCGGCACCTCCGAGTTCTTAGCACACGTACAGCTCGATGACGCTCCCCGGGCTCCGATCCAGCAAAGCTTCGGGGATGAGTTCCGTAAGCACAACGGCGTGGTGACGATGATGATGTTCTACCGATGCAGGGCTTCGCCTAAGCACTACAACGGTATGACCGAGGTGGAATATGGTGGCAGGGGGCACCGCACACGGCTAAGGAACGATCACGTTGATCAACTGTGTGTTCTAGGGTGCCCCCTGCCTCCGTATATAAAGGAGCCAAGGGGGAGGGGGCGGCTGGCCAGGAGGAGGGCGCAGGAGGAGTCCTACTCCTACCGGGAGTAGGACTCCCCCCCAATCCTAGTTGGAATAGGATTCCTTAAGGGGGGAAAGAGAGAGAGGGGGGCCGGCCACCTCTCCTAGTCCTAATAGGACTAGGGGAGGGGGGAGGCGCGCGGCCCACCTTGGGCTGCCCCTTTCTCCTTTCCACTAAAGCCCACTAAGGCCCATATAATTCCCGGGGGGTTCCGGTAACCTCCCGGTACTCCGGTAAAATCCCAATTTCACCCGGAACACTTCCGATATCCAAACATAGGCTTCCAATATATCAATCTTTATGTCTCGACCATTTCGAGACTCCTCGTCATGTCCGTGATCACATCCGGGACTCCGAACTAACTTCGGTACATCAAAATGCATAAACTCATAATAACTGTCATCGTAACGTTAAGCGTGCGGACCCTACGGTTCGAGAACAATGTAGACATGACTGAGACACATCTCCGGTCAATAACCAATAGCGGGACCTGGATGCCCATATTGGCTCCTACATATTCTACGAAGATCTTTATCGGTCAGACCGCATAACAACATACGCTGTTCCCTTTGTCATCGGTATGTTACTTGCCCGAGATTCGATCGTCGGTATCCAATACCTAGTTCAATCTCGTAACCGGCAAGTCTCTTTACTCGTTCTGTAATACATCATCCCGCAACTAACTCAATAGTTGCAATGCTTGCAAGGCTTATGTGATGTGCATTACCGAGAGGGCCCAGAGATACCTCTCCGACAATCGGAGTGACAAATCCAAATCTCGAAATACGCCAACCCAACATCTAACTTTGGAGACACCTGTAGAGCTCCTTTATAATCACCCAGTTACGTTGTGACGTTTGGTAGCACACAAAGTGTTCCTCCGGTAAACGGGAGTTGCATAATCTCATGGTCATAGGAACATGTATAAGTCATGAAGAAAGCAATAGCAACATACTAAACGATCGGGTGCTAAGCTAGTGGAATGGGTCATGTCAATCAGATCATTCAACTAATGATGTGACCTCGTTAATCAAATAACAACACTTTGTTCATGGTTAGGAAACATAACCATCTTTGATTAACGAGCTAGTCAAGTAGAGGCATACTAGTGACACTCTGTTTGTCTATGTATTCACACATGTATTATGTTTCCGGTTAATACAATTCTAGCATGAATAATAAACATTTATCATGATATAAGGAAATAAATAATAACTTTATTATTGCCTCTAGGGCATATTTCCTTCATTAGGGTGAAGAGTTTCCCAATAATCATCATTTAGGATAGGAGTAGTTGAGCCAATATCCACATCCTCATCAATTTCTTTGATGCCCGCCTCTTCAGCAGTGAACTGAGGCATAGGCGATGATACCAGAGGTGTTGAAGCAACAATTTCCACCTCAATTTCTTCGTCCATCTGCTCTGAGGAAGCATCAAAATGTTTTTCTTCATCATTTTCGTCATCTAGAATGACATATTCTTCACCAAACGGAACTAATTCCTTTGATGGCACAATAGAAATTGGAACAACATCAATTGGTTCATTGAAAGAGCTCGTCAAAGTCCTCACTTTTCTGGGATCTGAGGATTCTGCAGAGGTTGATGCTTTCCTTTTCCTCGCGGCTTCCTTCTCCCCAGCTTTAGTTTTCTTCACTTCTGATGCACAAGGAAGTGTTGTTTTCTTCATCTTTGAAGACTTTGCAGGAGGAGCAGAGGATGAAGTTGGTGCATTTTCTTCAGGATCGACTAATGCAGGCGCCCTGGCATTCACAGTTTCTTCAGGCACAATAGTTTCTTCAGCTGGCCTTCGTTGTTCTTCGGGCACAACATTGGTGGTTGCCCTAGCATTTTCTTCAGGAGCAGGAACTTCTTCAACTACCTTGGTAGCTTCTTCAGCAGCCTGAATTTCTTCAGCTACGCTTACAGTTTCTTCAGCAGGCTGAGCAGAAACTTCGGCCTGAGGAATTTGTTGTTGCGATGGAGATGCAACACTTGCCTTGAGGCTCTTCGCGATCTTGCCTTGACAAAGGTGACCTTGACTCCTAGCCAATTAGCATGGTATTGGTCAAATTCATCACTGAGGACTTTGATTTCCTTCTGAATAGAGACAAGATCGCCAGGTGAAAGTGCAACTATCCCTGGGTGGTTTTGGTAATTCCTAACAACATATAGCTCATTGAACTAATGTTATTTCAAGATGATCATTTTAGAAAGTTCAATGATTGGTATGGCATGGATTAGGAATGTGGACCCCTCAAAATGCTAAGGGCACATATTGGCTCAAGCTCAAGACTCTACATTTTCATTTTAGTGATCCAAGATCACATTAGGTCCATAGGAAAAGCCAATACTATTAAAAGGGGATGAGGTATTGCTTAATGGCTTGCTTGCTCAAAATGCTTAGTGATATGATCCAAAAGCCCTCAACCACTTTCTCATATCCACATATGTCCCAAACCAAAATTCAAACTCGACCCTACCGATTTGATCTATCCGGCGCCACCGAGTTCATTTGACATAGCCACTGCCAAAAACCCTAGTCATTTCGATCTCACCGATAGGGATCTCGGTCTCGCCGAGATGGGATTGCAAACTCTCTGTTTCCCTTCGTAACATTTCGGTCCAACCGAGATGAGCGATCGGTCCCACCGAGTTCGCAATGCAAACTCTCTGTTTCCCTTTCGTAACGTTTCGGTCCCACCGAAATGAGTGATTCGGTCCCATCGAGTTTGCCTGACCAACTCTCTATTTGCCTATTACAGAAATCGGTCCTACCGAGTTTATGTGATCGGTCTCACCGAGATTATGTTATGCCCTGACCCTAATGAAATCGGTCGTACCGAGTGGACATGTCGGTCCCACCGAAAATCCTAACGTTCACATTTTGAACTAAATCGGTCTGACCGAGTTTCATGATTCGGTCCCACCGAGTTTGGTAAATTGTGTGTAATGGTTGGATTTTGTGTGGAGGCTATAAATACCCCTCCACCTACTCTTCATTCGTGGAGAGAGCCATCAGAACATGCCTACACTTCCAGCATACATTTTCTGAGAGAAAACCACCTACTCATGTGTTGAGACCAAGATATTCCATTCCAACCCCAAGAATCTTGATCTCTAGCATTCCCCAAGTTGCTTTCCACTCAAATCATCTTTCCACCAAATCCAAATCTGTGTGAGAGAGTTGAGTGTTGGGGAGACTATCATTTGAAGCACAAGAGCAAGGAGTTCATCATCAACACACCATCTATTCCCTTTTGGAGAGTGGTGTCTCCTAGATTGGTTAGGTGTCACTTGGGAGCCTCCAACAAGATTGTGGAGTTGAACCAAGGAGTTTGTAAGGGCAAGGAGATCGCCTACTTCATGAAGATCTACCCTAGTGAGGCAAGTCCTTCGTGGGTGATGGCCATGGTGGGATAGACAAGGTTGCTTCTTCATGGACCCTTCGTGTGTGGAGCCTCCGTGGACTCGCGCAGCCATTACCCTTCGTGGGTTGAAGTCTCCATCAATGTGGATGTACGATAGCACCACCTATCGGAACCACACCAAAAATCTCCGTGTCTACATTGCATTTGCTCCCTCCAAACTCCTCCCTTTACCTTCATATGTAAATGTTTTACATTCCGCTGCTATACTCTTAGATTTGCATGTGTAGGTTGATTGCTTGACTTGTGCTAAGTTGCTAAAATCCGCCAAGACTTAGAATTGGAAAAGGCTAGATTGTTATTTGGTCAAGTAGTCTAATCATCCCCCCTCTAGACATACTTTCGATCCTACAAGTGATATCAGAGCTTGGTGTCCATTTGCCTTGATTTCCATAGCTTTTGGTGATCATAACCTTGATTTCACAACCTAGGAGAGTATGGCGTCTAGCGAGGGAAATTACCACCGTAGAGGTCATTTGATGGTACTAATTTTGCTACTTGGAAGCATAAGATGAAAATGCATATTCTTGGACATAACCCCGCCGTTTGGGCTATTGTGTGTATTGGCTTGCAACGTGAATTCTTTGATGGGAGAGAACCGAACCGTGAAGCTACCGTGGAAGAGTTGAAGATGCTGCAATACAATGCTCAAGCTTGCGATATCCTCTTCAAATACACCAGCGACATTCTTTACGTGCGAACCAAACTATGGTTGGATGATATGCTGGCTCAGTCTCTCGTAGGTGTTCATAGGGGTAGGGTGTGCGTGTGTACGTTCATAGGGGTGAGTGTATGCACGTATGTATGAGTGCTTGTGTCTGTACATTTGTATATTTTGTTATACACCAGGAACATCTTTTATATACACATTTAACATTTTTCAAATACATGATTAATATTTTTTAAGACATGTATTTTTATAATTACTTTTTTATATACACAATGTAGATTTTTGTACATCGGGAACATTTTTATATACATGTTTATCATTTCTTATACACATAATTATCATTTTTTTAAATATATTTTTTATGTATACTTTTCACATAAACATTGTACATTTTTTGTATACATCAGAAACATTTTTATATACATGTTTAACTTTTTTTTAAATGCATTATTAACTGTTTGGGGTGCCTAGGCTCCTTACCTCTTGGCCGTCGAATTTTAGACTAATGCATGTAGATAGTAATGGGTGCGAGTATATTAAGCACCTTCGATATATGCTTATTTTAGAGTGTAGATTCACTCATATTGCTCCGTTTACATAGAGCGAGTGAGGGCTTTTGGCTGTAGACCTCCATGGAGGTGGATATTTAAAAAAAATCTGATAATTACATTTTGGAGTTTCAAAAAATTCTGAAAAAAAATTCTACACATTCATATAGATGTATTCTATATGTGTATAAAATCTTACCATGAAATATATTATGATGAGAGCTACACAGAAAAGAAAAAATCATGCAAGTCTAATAGTGAACAGTGTTTGCACTGTTTATCAGTTTGAAAATCACTAGTAAGCATGCACGTGCAACGCATGTCTTGACTAAAAAATAGCATGCTTTATGAATACATGCCCAAGTCCATTGCGTAACAACTACCAAATATCGTTAACTAATTGATACAAATTCAGTCCATGAAGAAAATTAAATTGTGGCCAAGTATATTTGCATTATGTCCCCCCTCGATCGGGTACTGCATCTTGGCAACCAACGCCATCACCAACACCTCGCGGGCAACCATGGTACTATATAGATGTTCATCATGTAATGCAGATATAATTGTTTGTCATATATTGCAGCCATGACCTCTTAAACTGCATAACTGACATAATTCACGTGTTATTCATAGATTAGAGTAATCATTTGATCTAAACTGGACTAAATTTGAGGAATAATATTCCGAACCAAAGAAAAATATATTTTCAATCTTTTTTTCTTCTAGTTGGTACCTACAAATGTGCCACTGCCAATAGGCACTGGGAAAAAAAGATATGTAAGTGTGTATATAGAGGCAACAAAAATTAGTAGTTTCCACGGAAGCTGATCAAATGACATAATTCATCAAAGTTCGGAGATACAAGTTTGCGCATCTAAGAAACAAAAAAATGCTAGTTCATACAGAAAAAAACCATCAAGTTGTATCAATAAGACATCCTCGCCCCTGCGGTTGTACCAAGCAATGTCAGGAACACGTGAAACCAGTCACAAAGCTTGCTAACAGACAAATCAGATGCCCAAAGCACTAAAGGTGGAACCACACTTACTCATAATCTGAAAGGTCCTGGCCAATGTAATTCATTTATGGTCATTTAGTGTTACTCCTTCCATGACAAGGTCCAGAGTAACGAAGGTATTTGCAACCTGTAATTTCAAATAGTAAGCTTCTCTTGTGAACGTTCACAATAAAGCACATACCCAGTTTTTAATAGTTTGGAAAATAACAACAGAACATTGGGATTATAAGTTGAATATCTCTTAGTGAGAAACAACAAAATCCAATAGTAGTATGAAACCGAAAAGAAAAACAACAAAAATATCCAAACCATGATGACCGCCTAATTTCAATAATCTCCTCGTTCCCCTAGAATTCCTGTTCTCCCTCTCAAAAAAACAATCCAGTTTCCGTCGGGGTAGAATGAGCTCTCGGTGTGTCCTCATTGTCGCCAAAGGAGCGGTGGACGCAGAGCAACACGTGAAGCCGGAGCCCGAGTGGTCAGCGGCGGCCGGGAAACAAAGCAACACGTGCAAAGGGAGCCCTCGCTGTCCGCGGTGGCTGGGATACCAAGCAACACGTCGCGAGAGCCCCCATGTCGGAGGTGGCCGGGAAACACGTGCAGCCGGAGCCCCTGTGGTCGGCGGCGTCCAGGATACAGGGCAACCAGAGCAACGTGTGCTACATGGCCTCCCCCCGCCATGCTGGTCCAAGGGCATCCTGTTCGTCGGCCTCCTCAAGTTGTCGCCCGTGATGAACACCTCGGCATACGCGCGCAGCAACCCCACGTCGACGACCTGCACACCCATCTCCATGGTAGTGGTCGGCTGTGACACGCCGTCGTTGTCGACAGCTGCAGGCCGGTTAGCTGATAACCGAATTTAGTTTTTAGACTTGTTAACTGAATTAGCCCATGTAGCCCTTGCTACTTGTACATTTTCAGACTTGATAACTGAATTTACTTTGGAAAAATAGATTAAGCATTCCAATTTCTTGCACAAACAAATCGACATGACATTACCTTGCCATCCGCGGACCTTTTGTTCGTATACCTTTTTCGAATCTCAAAGCCCTTTTGACCACCACAGCTAAGGCAAAATGCCCAAGCTTCATCCGAATTTTTAAATTTCATGCCAACATGAGGTACCAAACCGGACAATATAGCTCTGCAATAGAAAAGTAATCGTGAGCACAAGAAACTTGTGCAAGTGCCATATTTCAGGATGAGAGAAAAGTAAATGTGAAAGAGAAAGCTTGGTAGCTCATATTGGCATGGTACGATAGTACGATGTGTTAGCCTCTTCTTCCATCTCAATAGACAAAATACAACCCCGACTGATTCTTCTTTTTATAAAAGGGAAAGCTTGATCAAGTTGAAAGCGGTCTTATGATAAAAATTCTGTCAGTTCTAGTGAGCTATTCATAGGAACATGGCTTGAGAAAGGGAAACTTCAGACTTACGCACCAGATTGAAAAGGAGAGCAGGTCGTCCTCACCGGCTGCTTCTTCCACGAATAAAAGGGTAGAGGTTGATCAAGGGAAAATATTCTAAATTTGAAAGCAATCTGATGTTCCCAACTGCAGTTAGCGATTCATGGGGAAGATAGCAGGAGAAAAGCAAAGATAATTACATATTTCACCGGCGATCGACTCCTTCACCAGAACGCGATTGAAGAACAGAGAAGGTCATTCTCCAGCGATCCAATCCTTCACCGGAGTGGGCTCTCACCCTGCGGCTCGACTCCAGGGCCTTCCTTCGGGAGGAGCAGGGCCGACACCAGAGCTACAGGTCCCACGTGCTCCCCCGTCTACGCCGCGACTCCCCGGGCCGCCGACGCGATCTCCCGCGCCGACCTGTAGCTGGCCAACACCATGCCAGTCTTCGAGGCGTCGGCAAGAGAGGTACAGGAGCCGTGGTGTCCGGCGTCGGGCATGGCAGCGGCGAGTACTTCTCGCGCGTTGGCGTGGGCCGGCTCGCGCGGCAGCTCTGCATGGTGCTGGGCGGCGGTAGCGACGTCACCTGGCCGCAGTGCCAGCCCTGCGCCGACACCTTATGTAGATCCACTGGCACGTACAGGCCCGCCATTGCTTGCTGCTGATGCGCCGCAAAATCAGTCGCAGGTCTTGGCCCTTTCGCCCCGCCATCCATGATCCAGCGGCAGCGCGGGTTAGGGTGGCGTGCGTCTCGAAGCAGAGAAGATAGGGGATTGGTGGCGGGGGGCGGACTTGCAGTTGCGTGCGCGCTCGCCGCGTCGATGTGCCCTTCGTCATGTTGGGGCTTCTTTTCTCTTCAGCAGCGACGCCTAGGACCCGCGGGGTTCAATCTATCCTCTCCACCACCAATTCATTTTCCGCGGAGGCGCAACCGGCTAGGGTTGGGAGGCCATGGAATCGGGAAGGATGAGGGACGAAGCAGGCGAAGTATGAAAAAAACAACGCTTTACTATCGAATCGTTACTTTTCACTTACGGGTGGCATGGTGGGTAATTTTCTTCAAAGGTGGAGTATGGTCAGTCAATGCAATTTACTAAGCGCACACAGAGAATGGATTAGATTAACGCTAGCTGTTAGATTAAATTTAATGGGCCTAATCATGCGGTGGTAATTGATCCGTGTACATTTCATGGGGTGCGTTTAGAGAAGTTCTTGTTTGATTGTTTAATAGTAGTAGATATGATTTGTCTTTTTTGTGTAGCTTTCATCATAATGTATTTCATCATCAAAATTTACACACATATAGAATACATCCATGTAAACATGTATGATTTGTTTCAGAATTTTTTTAAACTTTAAAATATGTTTTTCGATTTATTTTTTAAAACAACCTCCATGGAGGTCGCCCGCCATTGGCATTTTGCGCGTACATAGACTTATTTTAGATTATAGATTCACTCATATTGTCCGTATGTGATCATATTGGAATCTCTAAAAGTCTTATATTTAGGAACGGAGGGAGTACCAATAAATATATGACTAGCAGACAGAAGACGAGGCGTGTTGGAGCCTGCACGTGTTGTAGAATGTTTTTTATTTTAAAGTAAAATAACAGACAGTGTTGGTATTTTGGTCGTTGATACGTATCCAACGTATCTATAATTTTTTATTGTTCCATGCTATTATATTATCTATGTTAGATGTTTTATATGCATTTATATGCTATTTTAATTATTTTCGGGACTAGCCTACGAACCTAGAGCCCAGTGTCAGTTTTCTGTTTTTTTCCTTTTTTTGAGTTTCGCAAAAAAGGAATATCAAACGGAGTCCAAATGAGTTGAAAATTTACGGTGATTTTTATGGACCAGAAGAAGCCCCCAAAGCAAAAGAGTTAGGCCAGAAGAGCCACGAGGCCTCCACAAGGGTGGAGGGCGCGCCCCATACTTGTGGGCTCCTCGTGGACCCCCCCTGATGTGAAACCGACGCCGAAAATTCCTATAAATACAGAAACCCCTGAAAAGAAACCTAGATCGGAAGTTCCACCGCCGCAAGCCTCTGTAGCCACCAAAAACCAATCAGGACCTTGTTCCGGCACCCTGCCGGAGGGGGGAATCATCACCGGTGGCCATCTTCATCATCCCTCTCTCCATGACGAGGAGGGAGTAGTTCACCCTCGGGGCTGAGGGTATGTACCAGTAGCTATGTGTTTGATCTCTCTCTCTCTCTCTCGTGTTCTTGATTTGGCACGATCTTGATGTGTCGCGAGCTTTGCTACTATAGTTGGATCTTATGATGTTTCTCCCCCTTCACCTTCTTGTAATGGATTGAATTTTTCCTTTGAAGTTATCTTATCGGATTGAGTCTTTAAGGATTTGAGAACACTTGATGTATGTCTTGCATGTGCTTATCTGTGGTGACAATGGATATTCACATGATCCACTTGATGTATGTTTTGGTGATCAACTTGCGGGTTCTGTGACCTTGTGAACTTATGCATAGGGGTTGGCACACGTTTTCGTCTTGACTCTCCAGTAGAAAACTTTGGGGCACTCATTGAAGTTCTTTGTGTTGGTTTGAATAGATGAATCTGAGATTGTGTGATGCATATCGTGTAATCAAACCCGCGGATACTTGTGGTGACATTGGAGTATCTAGGTGACATTGGGGTTTTGGTTGATGTGTGTCTTAAGGTGTTATTTTAGTACGAACTCTAGGGCTGTTTGTGACACTTATAGAAAGCCCACTAGATCGATCAGAAAGAATAACTTTGAGGTGGTTTCGTACCCTACAATAATCTCTTCGTTTATTCTCCGCTATTAGTGACTTTGGAATGACTCTTTGTTGCACGTTGAGGGATAATTATATGGTCTAATTGTGTTATCATTGTTGAGAGAACTTGCACTAGTGAAAGTATGAAACCTAGGCCTTGTTTCTAAGCATTGCAATACCGTTTTCGCTCACTTTTATCATTAGTTACCTTGTTGTTTTTATATTTCCAGATTACAAAAACCTATATCTATCATCCATATTCACTTGTATCACCATATTTTCGCCGAACTAGTGCACCTATACAAGTTACCATTGTATTGGGTGTGTTGGGGACACAAGAGACTCTTTGTTATTTGGTTGCAGGGTTGTTTGAGAGAGACCATCTTCATCTTACGCCTCTCACAGATTGATAAACCTTAGGTCATCCACTTGAGGGAAATTTGCTACTGTCCTACAAAACTCTGCACTTGGAGGCCCAACAACGTGTACAAGGAGAAAGTTGCGTAGTAGACATCAAGCTTTTTTCTGGCATCGTTGCCGGGGAGGTTAGCGCTTGAAGGTATATCTTTAG
The DNA here is from genome assembly GCF_003073215.2 of Triticum urartu. Classification (NCBI taxonomy): domain Eukaryota; kingdom Viridiplantae; phylum Streptophyta; class Magnoliopsida; order Poales; family Poaceae; genus Triticum; species Triticum urartu. The sequence goes on from NC_053025.1 coordinate 22,739,595, forward strand.
ATCTTGCAATCGAATGATTTAGTTTCTTGTTTTATCACTAGTCTAGTCAATAAAAGAAAAATACAAAAAAATGGAATTGAGGTTGCCTCATATGCTTCATCTTTTTAATGTCTTTCGTGAAAATAACGATTTCGATAATTGTGCTAAATTGCTAAAGGAAGAATGCAATAAAATATTTGACATACAATCTTTGAATGATGAGCATGATTGCAATGTTCTTAGTATGAATTCTTTGAATATCCATAGTACTAATGATGATTGCACTAGTCATGATAAAAATGTTTCTTATAAGCATGTCAATTTTTGTGGAGTGCATAGAGTTTGCAGTTACATACCAAAAAGGGAAGATAGATTTTGCAAGAGGCATAAGTATTTAGAAACTAAATGGTTGCAAGAGAGGCTAGATGTTTGTGCTGAAAAAATTAATATTTTTAGCCATCCTTGTGAACTTTGCAATGAACGTGGTCATTTAAATCTCCAATACAAATTGTTTCATGATCGTGTCGTGTCCAAAAATTGTGATGACTTGATTTCCCTTGCGCATCATAAGGAACTTAGTTTGCTTTTGAGATATGAAGAAATGAAACATATAACTAAGGGCATTCCAGAATATAACCTTTGAGAGATTTCTTGCTTTTGATCTAGAGGAAATTTATATGTATTGTGCGGTAAATTGCATTGAGAATCCTTATATTGCCAATTACTTAAAGACAAGAAAACAAATAGAATATGAAAAGAATACTAATGAAGGGGAAGAGGTTTCCCAATATCCTCCTATTTTCTCTTACTAGCAAGATGCCCGTGCATTGCACAAAACATCAAGATGCATTTTTTACAAAACACCTGTTGTGATTGACCCGTGCAGGAGTAATCCCATGTGTAAAAACTAATGATATCTCAAGAAACATGAGAGATAAGGTGAGGAGGAGTGGGGCGTGGTGGTGATTGATGGTCGGACTGAGCGGAGGCATGGGGATGGACGATGCCGACAGTGGCCACCATGCAAGATTGTTCCAGAGACTTCCTTTTTTAATTGCTCAACAATGAGGTTGTGGGAGATAAGGATGAATGAGGGAAGGCCTTATCTGCAAATGTGGAGAGATGTGCGAGTATCTTTTTGTAAAATTGCCATAGTTTGCTTTTTATCCGTCAAATATAGATCAGACGGTCTACATTGCAAGATGGCAGGCACACCATCATCACCAACTCGGTTTTTTATAAGAGTTGAGATGATGAATCAGGTCACAAGGAAGAGCTTTTTATTCAACCAATCTCATCAATAAGGAGCTCCAAAAGGGTGATAAAACCCACACATGATGTGAAGGAGAAAAAGAAAAGACGGAGAAGCAAAGGTAAAAAGGTATCCCTCCCAAACTATGATTGGATGGTTAGAGGGACGGTGGTATTTTCAGCTCATCATTGTCAGCCCAATGAAAACCGGGGTACCAAGGCCTATCTGCCTCCAGCCTAGGAGGCGACATTCGGGCGGGCCCACGAAGGATGGCCCTGCCTTGGCCGCTTCAAAGGAAGCCCCTCGTGAGGCCTCCCGCGAGGCACCTCGCGAGACAAGTCGTATGGCATCAGTTGATCTCTAGCAATCCGTCGATTCTTTCGAAGCAACACACTAACATCATATGAAGTTGGAGAAGGCTTGCAGTCGCTATACCCAAAACAAATTAAAACCTTTTTCACATAGTGAGTTTGAAGCAGTGTAATCCCACCATTCTCATCTCTCAACAGCTTGATGTTTAAGATAACATCAGCTACTCCTAGATCCTTGATCTCAAAACAACAAGATAACAAATCCTTAACATCCTTGATTAAATCAAGTTTGGTTCAAAAGATCAGTATGTCATCGGCATACAGACAAAGAATAACTCCTTCACCCCCACCATGGCGATAGTACACACACTTGTCACCTTCGTTTACAACAAAGCCCGCAGCAGTTAATGTTCTTTCGGACTTCTCATGCCACTCCATGTGAGCTTGTTTAAGCCCGCATCAGTTAATTGGTCATTTGCATGGTTAGTCATAAAATCCTACATAAAACTTATGGATAACTGAATATAACATGTTTGATTCCTTGCAATAGTTTTGCGATATAGAGATGATAATATGTGGGAGGTACTAGTAAATGGTTGTGGTTAGTAAGAATATTGATGTTAAGGTTTGTGGTTCCCTATGCAAGCATGAAAGTCAATAGTTATGCAATGAAATTACATCCTACTTGTGGTGCATTATTCAGTGTTAGTATGCTTAATGCTCGTTTATGAGAATTTTCATTTCTTGGTTGGTTGCTTCTCAATCTTTTTACTAGCCTCCACTTATACTAAGTAGAAATACTATTTGTGCATCCAAAATCCTTAAACACAATTTTGCCATATGAGTCCACCATACCTACCTATATGCGGTATTTCCGTGCCGTTTTAAGTAAATTTGTATGTGTCAACTCTAATTTTCAAAATAAATTTCCGTTTTGTGTGCCTGTACCGCTGATGTGGCGGCAGGGGGTGGCCGATGTCTTTCATGATTAGGCGGGTTATTCTCACGATGAGTGTTTATTCACTTGTCATTGCACGAGAGTATGGCGGTATTAGGGATGCCCAATCCCACAATGAATCAAAAATAATAACAACATAATTTCTTGGAAAGTGTTGGTAGAAGGCACCCGTGGATACGGCTAGCCATGGATTATAAAAGAATGGTGGAAGGAAATGAACTTTATTTTCTGTTTGGGAACCGCCTATAATGTGTCTAGCATGGAGGATGTTGAGAACTCTCGGTCGTAGCGTGGACAGGAAAAGCATGCTTCTCAAAATGTTTTTATCTCTCAATTTTTGCTTTGAGCTCTGGCACCTCTACAAATCTCCGCTTTCCTCTGCGAAGGGCTTATCTATTTACTTGTATGCAATTTTTATTTTTATTTGAGTCTGCATCTTTTTTTATAAAGCACCAACTAGGGAGCACTATGATCATACTTGTGCATTGATGCAGCTAATATTTGAGTGTGTTTTATGAATGGATCAATGATTGAGTATGATGGGCTAGGAATGGCATTCTTTAGCATTGATATTTTGAAAGACACGATTGTTTGTTGGGATGACTGAGTATCAATGTCTTTATGTCAAATTATAGACTATTGCTTTGAATCACTTGTGTCTTAATATTCATGCCATGATTAGATATATGATCAAGTTTATGCTAGGTAGCATTCCACATATTTTTTTTAATCATTTACCTACTCGAGGACGAGCAGGAATTAAGCTTGGCGATGCTGATACATCGCCGTCGTATCTATAATTTTTGGTTTCATGCCAATATCATACAACTTTCAAGTATTTTTGGCAACATTTTATATGATTTATTAGACTAACATATTGATCTAGTGCCTAGTGTCAGTTCCTGTTTTTTACATTTTTTTGTTTTACAGAATATCCATATCAAACGAAGTCCAAACGCGCTAAAAATTTATGGAGAATTATTTTGTAATATATATGATTTTTGGGACTTGGAATCAACGCAAACAGGGGCCCACAGCCCCCACAAGACACCAGGGCGCGCCCTAGGGGCTAGGCACGCGGTGGTGGGTTGTGCTCACCTCGTATGTCGATTGGAGCTCTACTTCGGGTGCAAGGAAACTTATATCCGAAAAAAAATCATGTTAAAATCTCAGCGCAATCGGAGTTACGGATCTCCGCATATTTAAGAAACGGTTTTTGGCCAGATCTGGAGAGCGCGAAACAGAAGAGAATAAAGAGGGAGATCCAATCTCGGAGGGGCTCCCGCCCCTCCGCTGCCATGGAGGCCATGGACCAGAGGGGGAACTCTTCTCCCATCTCGGGGGGAGGCCAAGGAAGAAGAAGAAAAAGGGGCGCTCTCTCCCCCTCTCTCCCGGTGGCGCCGGAGTGCCGCCGGGGCCGGGGCAAGGATTGTGACGGCGATCTACACCAACAATCTTACTGTCAACACCAACTTTTTTCCCTTCTATGCAGCGGTGTAACACCTCTTTTTCACGCTATAATCTCTACTTAAACATGGTGCTCAATGCTATATATTATTTCCCAATGATATATGGCTATCTTATGATGTTTGAGTAGATTCGTTTTGTCATGTGGGCTAATCATGATCTTGGTTGGTATGAGTGTATATTTTATTTATGGTGTTGTCCTATGATGCCCTCCATGTCATGCAAACGTGAGGGATCCTTGCTGTAGGGTGTTGTAATACGTTCATAATTTGCTTATAGTGGGTGGCGTGAGTGACAGAATACACAGACCCGAGTAAGTGGGCTATTGCATATGTGAGTAAAGAGGACTTGATACTTAATGCTATGATTGGGTTTTACCTTAATGATCTTTGGTAGTTGCGGATGCTTGCTAGAGTTGCAATCATAAGTGTATATGATCCAAGTAGAGAAAATATGTTAGCTCATGCCTCCCCCTCATATAAAATTATAAGAATGATTATCGGTCTAGTTATCGATTTCCTAGGGATAAATGACTTTCTTGTTTGACAAAAGCTACCTACTTTTATTACCTTGCAATTTATTTATAGTTTTATTTTCGCAAAGTACTCGTAGTTTTATTCTTGCAAAATAGTTTCATACTTGTTCTAGGTAAAGCAAATATTAAATATGCGTAGAGTTGTATCGGTGGTCGATAGAACTTAAGGGAATATTTGTTCTACCTTTAGCTCCTCGTTGGGTTCAACACTCTTATTTATCGAACAAGGCTACAAACGATCCCCTATACTTGTGGGTTAGGCCTGTGCCGCTGCTCTGCTGCTGATCCTCAACCCCGCCAAGAGCCGCCTCCCGCGCTCGTCCTCTACTGCATGTCCACACCATCGCCTCCCTGCATCGGCCTCCTCTGCCCATAGACGCCTCCGACCTCGCCTCTGCACATCTCCACCTCCCAGCCTTGCCTCTACAACACGCACCAGATAAGAGATAAGAGAGTAGGTAATAAAAGATAAAGATAAAGATTAATATTATTATATTATTATATTTATTATTATAAGTATATACTAGCAAAAGGGCCCGTGCGTTGCAACGGGGAAAAGAAATTTGATGGATCAATTGAGGGCAAAAAAATTTGGATGCTAGTTTGGAACGTGGGATATGATGTCTGCTCTGGGTGAACAACACTAAATGAGGGAATTCTTTCCAAGAATATAATACCGTAGAATACAACATTGGTTCAGAACTATAGCAGTTGTGAAAGCACTTACCAGCTCTTGTCACAATTTCTGGTTATCCTGAACAATAGACATTTTCTGCTCTATTAGCTTGAAAATTAAGGAGGTTACTTAGAAAGAATAATTATCAACGACAATGCATTTATCAAAACATAAAACTCAAAAAGCATTTGAGATATAGACTGGCAACTATGAAACCATGTGTTTTAGTTTTTTGTGCCAGATAACATTTACGAAGGCCAAACATACATATTGTAGCCAATACCATCATAAACACATTATTGTTGAAGCCTCCCGGGTCGCTCTCGGCGGCTCCGGAGGCCCCCCGCCGCCACCTCCTAGCCACCTCCCCCCGCCGCTCCCTGCTCTCGCCGTCGTCGGATGAGGTCGCCGGGCTATGCCCTGCGCGACGGACGGCGGCGGCGGGGTCCTGCCCTCTAGCATGCGAGCTCCCCTCCCCTTCTACCTCCATATCCGTTTCTGCCTGAAGCCCCGCCCTCCAGCTGCTCCGTCCCGCTGCTGGCCTCCTTCGCGTACTGCGTCGTGGTCGTGCCCTTCTCCGGCGGTCGCTCCTCTCGGCAGCGCGGCCTAGATCTGTTCGGTGGTGCATGGAGGTTGCTGGGTCGTGACGCGCGGGCCAGATCTGGCTTGGGCACGCGGGCCTGCCCCTGGTCTGGGGTGCCGGCGGCTCTCCCGGCGGTGGTTGCTGCGCGGCTTCGTCGTGGGTAGCTTCTCTCCCTCAGATCCAAACTTTCGCATCAGTGCTTGTCGACGGCGCCTCTTGGTGTGGGGTCCCGGTTGGCTGCCTTCGCGAGGCCGTCGCCGGTCTCTGGCCTGTTCCCCCGGGTTCAGGTGGGCCTCGTCCAGGGCGTCCCGGCGTGCTGCTGCTTCTTCGGCACCCCGTATCTCAGCTCGCGGCTGATGGGCTACGGTGGTGGGCGGCTGACGTGCTCCAGGTGCGAGGAGATGCAGGCACTGCCAAGTGAAAATCTTCAGCGACGATGACGCCTGCGGGTGCCATTTTCCTTTTTGAAGGCGTCGATTTTTGGTATTGTCTCCATCCTCCCATGCTCTTAGATCCCGAGAGAAATCTCGGACCCGGGGTTCCCTGAGTCGGATGGTGTCGACGTCTTTACGCCGTTTCCTTCTTGGAGGCATCATCTTGGATTACTTCTGCTTCAGGTGGACTCGTCTCTAGTAGCTCCATCTTCCCCTTGACTTTGACCCCCGGCTGGCCTTCGTCTTGGCGACTCGGGTGGAGCTTGCCTGGACGTCCTGGGGTGGCCTTGGCGGCACGCTGCCCTTCGACCTCGGTGGCAGTACACCGGGTACTGCGCCCTTTGGTCTCGGTGGCGCGTTGCCTTTCGGCTTCGCCGGTGGCACACCGGTGTCGCCGCTCGAACTCGGCTATCCGATGCCCTTCGTTCGCGCCATTGACGATTCTTGGTATGCTTCTACTTTGGTGTCCCCTTTCCAATAGGGTTGTGTTTCATAGTGGCTCGAGCGACGTTTTGCGTGGACATCTTGGGGGTGGCCTCGGCGGCACTCTACCCTTCGACCTCGGCGGCGGTACACCTGTGTCGTGCCTTTCGGTCTCGGTGGTGTGATGTCTTTCGGCTTCTCCGGTGGCACACCAGTGTCGCCGCACGAACTCGGCTATCCGACGCCCTTCGTACGTGTTAGTGATGTTTTCCCGCGAGCTGTTGTTTTGGTGCGTGCCATTTTCTCCCTAGGCCTGTTTGTGGTTCTTTATCGATGGTGGTACGAGTTGCTTTGCGGGGCTTGCTCTGGAGGTGTCGGCTTCCGGGGGCTTCGGTTTGGTCTCCGTAACCAGCCTTCTCTCCCGTTTCTTTCTTTCTTTCTTCTAGTGTTGGGCTATCCTCTTGGGTGCCTTCCTCTGTAATTTTCTTTTGCGCCTCGTGTGCGCTTTATGTACTTGTACTGACTGCCAAGTCTCCTTCGAGTTGGAATATAACAAGCGGTGGGGTTTTTGCCCCCCCCCCCCCTGTCAATCTCGAAAAAAAAACACATTATTGTTCACGTTTTTTGCTACAATTCACCCTATTCAGTTCAAGAAATAGGTAAAGCCATGTAAATTGCAAATCCATCTTGTCCGAGGGCTAATCAGGAGTCCTAGAGATACCAAATTTGGGAAAGTAAAATAAAAAATGCATTATATGCAACTTGGCATTCCACAGTAGTCACTTGCACATGGTGCCACTTTATTTCATTTCGTGAACCAATAGTCTTTCTCAATTACATTCTTGATACTAAATGGCACATGCTAGCCAGAAAAAATTCACCATTGTTCTGTGCATACGCGGCAAGCTCATGTCCAGCCTTGTTACTCTCACTATTGATCTTGGTCACGTTGAAAGAAACAAAGCATTTCAACACGCCGAGAGCATCTCCATACGTTGCCCAACACCTGGCCTTACTTAACAATTTTAGCATTCAGTGACACGGCCACCCTTGTGCAATCAGTTTCTAAAATCATTGGCCCCCTGTCAATCGCTAGCAGTATGCATAAACAGACCAATACTGCCTCGGCTTCGGTGTCCTCAGCATCAGCACACTTAGTAAGCTGACAACCTTCCGAAAAAATCACCACGCTACTGCTATTTCTCTCAACGACTACAACCCAAGCTGATCCCTAGACTGTCAGGAATGAGGCATCAGTATTTATCTTGATCACTCTGGCTGGTGGCATGGTCCAGGATGATGCAACTGTCTCCAAATTTCCTGTATTAGGTTTCGAGATTTCATGCATAGGACGCTTCCAATTCACATCGCTAACCACATGGGGTGTGGAGTGCAGCATCTCCCAGTAATTCTTCAGGAAAACAATGGAATAGCAAATCTAGCAGAAATCCTGTCCCTTTCTGCCACTTCATTAACCACTATGAGATTTACTGATTCATCGGAGAGGAGATGCATTGGCGTCAACGGCGCGCACCTCCCGGCATAGGAAATCAGATGGAGGTGGCCTCGCATATTGACTACGACGGCGCCATGGCTGAGTTTCCAAGGTTCCGCAAATATAAGAAGAAAATATAAAACACTACATTTGCAGCCAATTTTTTATAATCCTAAGGACAGATGCAGAACACCAAATGTAACTTTTTTATGAAATCAAACACCAAAGGTAATGAATCAGTTAATAGGATCCATAACAATGCAGGCTATGAATATTTATGGCCTCATAGATGCAGAAGCAACAATGGTTGTACTTGGTCAGCTAACATCAACCTCCACCGCCAATACGAGGGATCTTCCGAAATAGTGTGACACAAATTGTTTAGTCACGGAGATCCTTCAAATGCGCGACACAGACGGCAAATAAATTCTAATAGATGCAATCAAAACTTGGAGATTTTCACTTAGGGAAACTACAAGCAGTGACCAAAGTGAGATGGAACATACATGGCATAGTTTTCTCAGCATCCCAAATCACACAAAGTAAGATTCAGAACCCTTCCAGCTTCTTTGTATTACCATAACCTATACAGCCTCTCTCCATTTCATCATCATGGTCTTCTTCCTCCCTGAATACAACTGCAAATGGAAGATTAAAATTAAATTGCTATATTTTAGGAACAATGTACGAACTATCTATCAATCAGGATTCAGGATAGACTAAAAATCAAATAGTGAATGAATTTATTCAAGAGCGTCCAGCTAGTTATTGCTCTTAGTATACGACAAACAAATACATGTGCATAATCTAGAAGACAACCCTGCTAGCATATTCATGAGGCAGGGAACACAAGATATGAAATCTGAACCTGCATCATTGTACTGTTTAGGCTTTGCTATCCTTTTTATGCCATGCCCTCTGTTCAGATCTTCCACATGTTCCTCTGAATTTTTCATTTATATAACTTCCAACATAATCTGTAGCTGATGGTCCATCTTTTCAAGTAGAAATTCAGAATACAGATGTGCCTTTGCCAGCAGCTCGTCCAACCTGCAAAATTGTACCGTGAGATCAAAAAGCTTCTGCCTTGCTGATTCTCTTTTTCTGGCCTCCTCTTCTTCATTTACCTTGACAACTCCTCTTCCTCCTTTGCCATCACCTGCGTATAAAGAGATGGGGAGCGGCAAAGCTGGTTTCCTAGATTGGGAAAGGTGAAGCGGCCGGCGTGCGCGACGGCGGCTATGTCAGGCCTGCATCTTCAGTTAACTAGTGTCTCCCTTCTTCAGTTAACGACCGGCCAGGATCTACCACCGAACCGACGATCGGACAGCTCACGTTGCTTGCCATCCCACTATACCGTTTCGGCCGTTTCCTGTAGTGTTTCATTTACGGCATTATTGCCGTCACCGCGTGCCAGCTGAGCTATAAAGCTTGCACCCCTCGTCTTGTAATGCATTGCTTATTCTGAGAACCATTTCATTACTCAAACATATATCTTATATCAATACGAAACCCTAGTTCGGTTCCTACTTTCCCCTTTCTTCTTCGCGAGATCTGTGATCCTCCCGTTCGAATCCGCCCCGATCCCTTCCGGGGCGTGACAATTGGTATCATGAGCGTAGGTTTTCCTCGGCGGCGCGACAGATCGGAGCCGCGACGGTGAATTCCCACCCTTCCCTCCCTTTTCTCGTTGGCGGCAGCAGTTTTGGTGGCGTTGGCGGCGGAGTAGGCGGCGCAGGCGGCGGTAGACCTATTCGACGGCAGCTCGTCGAGCCCGACTGGTTGTTTGAGCACACCGCTCACTCAGTAAAATCCCAGGTCGTGCGACGTGCGGTGCTGTTCCGGTGGCGATCTCGTTCGGCGGCGGCAGGGTGAGCGTTCAGATCTGGTTCCCGGCTAGTCCTGGAGGTAAAATTCCCCTCTGAACGACCTCACCAAGATGGGGCGCGCGAAGCCCAGCCTCGACGAAGCTGAGGTAGCTGAACTTGTGGCGATGAAAGGTGAATTTCTACAGCATCATGAAAAGACAGCAGAGCTGCGAGGCAAAGTTGATGACCTGCGCAAGGATGTACACGGCATCGGCCTCAAACAAGACACCATGGTTTCAGTAATGGATGGGGTCCAAAAAGCAGTATCATCTCTAAACACTCAGCTCGCAACCATGGCAGATGTGCTCAAATCATTGACAGCTACTGGTGCCTCGACATCGTCACACTCGGGCCAACCTGTTCCTGAACAACAGCAAGCGAACAAGGAAACTACTGCACCCGAGGACAGGCAACTGACAGAAGAACTCGGAAAAAGACTGGCCCTAGAACAAGAGAAAACCCGACATGTAGCGTCCCAAATCCCTCCTCACTTGGCGCCCATTCAAGTGCCCAGACACTCGGCTCCCCCAGGGTTTGGAACCAACCTAGTTCTGGAGATTCACTCGGGCAATGGAACACCCATAGCGGCATATAAAACTGCCCGTACCCCTGGATTTCACGGGTTTCAGCCACTTGGTGTTCGTCAGAGTTGGGACGACTTTCAGAAGCAGTATGAACTGGATATGCGCACCCAGTTCCTTAAAAGCATCACAAAGGGACCACGTATGGATTTCCCTCGCTTCGACGGAGACAACCCAGCTGGCTGGGTACAGCAGTGTGAAAAGTACTTCCAAATGGCTGGTGCCCCTGCTGAGTACAGAGTAAACTTTTTTTTTAGGGTAACGCTTTGCCGCTTTTATTCAATTAAAAGAGTGCCCGAATCTCATCCGAATCCGATACAATGCTTAAAATGCAGTCTGGTGGAGAAGAGAGCCAAACAGAGCTTATTCCATCCCCCATTCCCACCTTTGCTAACCTATCAGCAGCGGCATTTGCGCTACGGCTAACCCATGAAACTCTGAATGCATGAAAGTTCTTCAGCTTCACTTTGATTTCCTCAACGATTGGACCATACGCAGAGAGTTTTTTTTCCTTGTTGTTGAGCATAGCCACTACACCTGCCGAGTCGCACTCGAGATGGAGCTTCAGGATGCCCGTGCTCCTTGCCAGCTCGATTGCCTTCTTGCACGCCATCAATTCCATTGCTTCCGCCTCGCTCGCCGATGCAAAGAAGTGACAGGAGGCTGCTCGGAATGCACCCGCATGGTTACGCAGGACTACACCCGCACCCCCCCTGTCGCGCGTTTTGGCCACCGAGCCGTCCGTGTTGGCTTTGATCCAGCCGTCGTCAGGTGCTCCCCACTTGGCTTTTTCCTTAGGAGTCTTCTGTTTCGCCTCCCTCGGATGGATCTCATCCCATTCCTTGACCAGAGCAGTCACAATGCGTGATATTTCATGTGCGTCAGCAATCTTCCGCCCATCTCTCGCCTCATTGCGCGCTAACCAGAGACCATACACTGCTTGAATCATCGCTGATTTCTCGCTATCTTGAGCTTGTGCGAACCACTCCAGTAACCAGCTAGCCAGCTTGCTCTGAGAGTCGATGTTGCGTGGTGGGTAGGCCACCGAGACTCCCAACTCCGAGCAGAACCGCGTCCGGAAACCCATCGAATGTTGGGCATCCCCAAAAACGATGGTAGCTGGTTTCTTCACTCCCACATGCCACACAGAAAACACCCGCCTTGATTCGCCTTCGCAGTAATTCTGCTCCCGTTGCTAGCACATTTTTCGTCAACCGCCACATGTGGATTTTTGCTTTCCTCGGGGCCGATGTATCCCACATAGACAGCCAGCCCCGGTGAGTCTGCAAGTGGTAGGCTCGGTGGTAGTTTTCCTAGTTTTGCTTTCCTAGTTTTGCTGCATTCAGAGACATCCGCAAGTGGTAGGCTGATTTCACGGTGAATACACCGTTTTTTGTAAAGTTCCATGCCATATAATCTTGGCAGCCCGGGCCTCCCACAGAAATCTGTTTTATGTCATTTAATCATCCTCAGAAAACATTGCTTGAAGCTTCATGTCATCCCATGTGGTACCGGTATTGTCCAGCAGGTCAGCAACCCTGTGCACTCCCCGGACGAAGACTGCGCCCAGTGGCAGCAGACTCCCCTGCTGTGGGATCCATGGATCATGATGGATATTCACTCCCGAGCCATCTCCTATACGCCAAATAATCCCCTCCCTTAGTAGGTGTAACACCCCGGATATGATTTTACCCAATATGTAATCCAACTCTTGCCGTTTCCGGCCTTAAGTTATTTTATTTTCTTGGGTTTGGGTTTTTGTCTTCGTGTGTTGTTATCGTTGTCATGCATCTCATATCATGTCATCATGTGCATTGCATTTGCATACGTGTTCATCTCATGCATTCGACCATTTTCCCCGTTGTCCGTTTTGCATTCCGGCGCTTCGTTCTCCTCCGGTGGTCATTTCTACCTTTCTTTCGTGTGTGGGGATTAAACATTTCCAGATTAGACCGAGACTTGCCAAGCGGCCTTGGTTTACTACCGGTAGATCGCCTGTCAAGTTTCGTACCATTTGGACTTCGTTTGATGCTCCAACGGCTAACCGAGGGACCGAAAAGGCCTCGTGTGTGTTGCAGCCCAACACCCCTCCATTTTGGCCCAAAACCCACCAAAACTCTCTCCATCTTCTAGAGCGTTCGATCACAATCGCGTGGCCGAAAACCGCACCTCATTTGGACTCTCCTAGCTCCCTCTATGTCTATTTAAAGACCCCTCCGAGATCCACGTTTCTTCTTCCTCCCGAAACCCTAGATCCACTTCGTCCGCCGCCGCCGGACATCTTTGCCACCGACGGACGTGTCCGCTGCGCCCGCCGACGCCACGTGGCAGCCGCCGATTGGGTCGCGCCGCCGCCCCACTTCGCCATCGCCGCCGGCCCGGGAGGCCCAGGAGGGGCCCCCGAGGCCCGTTGCCTCCCGCCGCCGCCCGGGGCCACCTTCCTCCTTGCCGGCCGCCGCCAGCCTCTCCGCCGCACCGGCGCCGCCATCGTCGCCGGCGAGAGCCGCGTGCCGCCCCGTTCACCCGGCGCCGGTCTCCGGCCTCGCCCCGCCGCCACTCCGGCTCCTCGGCGGCCGGATCCGGCAAGATCCGTCCCGGGAGTGCCTCCCCGCCGCCTCCTCGTCAACTCCGGCGATCCCCGCCGACAGTTCCGGCGAACCTCGTAAAGTGTGCCACCGGATCCAGATCTGGAGATTGGTTCGGTTGATTTTTTTGCCCGAAACCCTAATTAGTTTGCCCCTGTTCATCGCATCATAACTTTGCATCCGTAGCTCCGTTTTGGGCATATAGCATATCAAATTGTTCGCCTCTGAGAGCATATCATTTCATCTCATTGCATCATTTTCATTTGAGTTCATCTTGATTCCCGAAATGCTGTTAGAATAATGCTATTTGAGATAATTGTCAGATCTGCTGCTCCATTTAGATATTTGTCATTTTTGCCATGATTATTGTGTGCATGATATGCCCATGAGCTCTACTTATGTTTTGTTATATGTTTTGCCATATTTCCAGTGGTGCCATCCATATATTTTTGTGATGAGTGTGGTGACTAGCACAAGCTTGCAAAGTGGAGCATTCGTTAATGCTGATTTCAGGGACTTAGCATTTCCACTAAGTCCTGAATCTGTTTATCTCAATATGCCATATGTTTATGTTGTTTCCTAGTGATCCGTGCCTCTTTTGAGGATGATCAGTAAGGATGTTTTGTTAATCTTGTAGTGCTCTATCCATCCATGTCTTTGTTTGCAACTATGGAGCACCCTAGCTTGAGTCAATCGAGCTCTACTTTTGCTATTTCGTGAATCTGGCAGATTGTCTACTTGTTAGCGATTTTGCCGAGGATGTTGTAGTTGATCCGTGCATGCTATGTTATTGTTCTTGCCATGTCTCGCTTTTATTTTGTGTATTCTTGATGGGTGTATGCTTAGATTGTCATGACATACTCTGTAGTGAGTGCATCGAGCTCGTAAACATGCCTACTTGATATCTGTTTTGCATGTCCCAGTTTTCACTAAGTCTGAGAACTGATTATGTTTTTGCCATGTTCACATGCTTGCAAATATATTTTCTGATCCCTTTTGGCTCAAGGTCACTAAGGGACTTTTGTTAAGCTCTTTGAGTATCTCCATGCCATGCTTTACTTTGCCATGTTCAGGTCCTGTAGCATATAGTTTTCATGCTCCAAAGTGTGCTATCTGATCTGAAATTCCAGACAAGTGTTAATTTCACTAAGTCTAAAATCTGTTTACCAAATGCATTTTTGCCATGCTTGTTTGAACCTGTTAATGGATGAATTGGCCATAGCTCAATGCTAGTCTTTTGTTAAGCATCATGAATGGATTCCTGCCATGTATTTTGTTGCCATGTTTGTGTGCTGTAGCATGTTCATCTTGTTGCATTTAGATGGCTACTTGCTGCAAATCGCAGAACGTGGCCATATTTGAATTGCTTGCCATTTCCAAACCGTGACTCCGATTCCGGCGTTCTTTATATAGTTTTCAAGCGATTTCATCTCACCTTTCCAGCGGCACGCTTGGATTTCCAAGTTGAGGCCAGGTTCATTCATTCCTTGTCAAATCTTGCATATGCATCCCGCATCGCATCCCGCATAGCATATCATGTTTGCATCATGTTGTTTGAATTGTGCACGTGGTTGATTGCGTTCTTCTTGCTTGTTTGTCTTGTTTGGGTAGAGCCGGGAGATGAGTTCTCTAACGAGGAGCCCGTTGAGTTTGCTTTCGAGGATCCAGTCAACTCTGACAACTTTGCAGGCAAGATGATCATACCCTCGAAATCACTTCTATCTTTGCTTTGCTAGATGCTCGCTCTTTTGCTATGCCTATGCTACGATGCCTACCACTTGATTATCATGCCTCCCAAATTGCCATGTCAAACCTCTAACCCACCATGTCCTAGCAAACCGTTGATTGGCTATGTTACCGCTTTGCTCAGCCCCTCTTATAGCGTTGCTAGTTGCAGGTGAAGATTGGAGATCGTTCCTTGTTGGAACATTATTTTACTTGTTGGGATACCATTATATTATCTTGTTATCTTAATGCATCTATATACTTGGTAAAGGGTGGAAGGCTCGGCCTTTTGCCTAGTGTTTTGCTCCACTCTTGCCGCCCTAGTTTCCGTCATATCGGTGTTATGTTCCCGGATTTTTGCGTTCCTAACGCGGTTGGGTTATAATGGGAACCCCTTGATAGTTCGCCTTGAATAAAGCTTTTCCAGCAACGCCCAACCTTGGTTTTACCATTTTCCACCTAGCCTATTTTTCCCTTGGGTTTTTGGAGCCCGAGGGTCATCTTATTTTGAACCCCCCCGGGCCAGTGCTCCTCTGAGTGTTGGTCCAACTCGTCAGCCGCCGATGGCTACCAGGGACAACTCTGGGCTGGCCTACCGGAAGTTTAGACAATCTGAGTGTGCCCTGAGAACGAGATATGTGCAGCTCCTATCGGGATTTGTCGGCACATTCGGGCGGTGTTGCTGGATTTGTTTTAACTTGTCGAAGTGTCTTGTAGAACCGGGATACCGAGTCTGATCGGAATGTCTCGGGAGGAGGTCTATTCCTTCGTTGACCGTGAGAGCTTGTCATGGGCTAAGTTGGGACTCCCCTGCAGGGATTGAACTTTCGAAAGCCGTGCCCGCGGTTATGGGCAGATGGGAATTTTTTAATGTCCGGTTGTAGATAACTTGAACCTTAAATTAATTAAAATGAATCAACTGTGTGAGTTACCGTGATGGTCTCTTCTCGGCGGAGTCCGGGAAGTGAACACGGTGTTGGAGTAATGCTTGCCGCAGGTTGTCCTCTTGTTATCCGCTCGCGCTTTGCCTTCTCTTCCCGCTCTCTTTTGCGAACAGGATAGCCACCATACATGCTAGTCACTTGCTGCAGCTCCACATATTTTACCTTGCCTTTCCTATAAGCTTAAATAGTCTTGATCGCGAGGGTGCGAGATCGCTGAGTCCCTGTGGCTCACAGTTTACTTCCAAACCAGATGCAGGGCCAGACGACTCCGTTCCAGATGACGCGTTAGAGCTCAAGTGGGAGTTCGATGAGGACTCACGTCGTTACTATGTATCTTTCCCTGATGATCAGTAGTGGTGCCCAGTCGGGGTGATCGGGACCGTGTTGCATGTTGGGTTCATCTTTTATTTTGGCGCCGTAGTCGGGCCATGAGTGTTTGAGTGATGTAATGCTATTTATGTACTTTGTGTGACATGGCGAGTGTAAGCCAACTATGTTACTCATCCCAGTATTATGTATTACATTTGGATGTTGTGATGATTGCCTAACTTGCGACATTGCTTTCAATGCGGTTATGCCTCTAAGTCGTGCCTCGACACGTGGGAGATATAGCCGCATCGAGGGCGTTACAGTAGGTCTCTCCCATGTAGTATGCTCCTGAAAGTATAGGAGCCCCCCGAAGGGCATGTCGCACTCATGATGGAACTATCACTGAAATACCGGGCCTGAAGAACCCGAGCACAAAGAGACATCAGCGCCTGCAAAATCCTCCATGCTTGTTTTGCTAGTAGTGCTTGGTTGAATGCTTCGGGGTCACGGAACCCCATACCACCTATGCGTTTGGACTGACACATCTTATCCCATGCAATCCAATGCACCTTCCTCTCACCATTCATTGCACCCCACCAGAATTTTGAAGAGATTGAAGTCAAGTTCCGGCACATCTTCTTCGAGAGGTGAAAACAACTCATAGTCAGAGTAGGTGTAGCTTGAAGGACCGATTTCACAAGCACTTCCCGCGCCTTCTTCGATAGGCCCTGCCCCAACCCGTTACCTTTCCTTTTGAGCATTCCGTAACATATCTGAGCGTGCCATCCTTAGATCTCCCAACCACCATTGGTAAACCTAGATATCTCTCACTAAGGGCTTCCTGTTCAATCCCTATGGCCTGTTTGAGGGCATCTTTTTGTTGCTGTCCACATCCTTTCCCAAAGAAGATGGACGACTTTTGGAGGTTCACTTGCTGCCCCGGTGATGCCTCATATCTACTCAGAATGCCCTTTAGAACCTGGACATTTTCTGGCGTACCCTGCAGGAACACAATACTATCATCTGCAAACAAAAGATGCGTGACTTTGGGGCCAGTGATCCCAAACCCCACACCTTTGATGCCTCCTTCTGCTTGAGCCTTCCTCAACATCGCTGAAAAGCCTTCAACACAGAATAAAAACAGATATGGGGACAGGGGGTCTCCTCGCCTGAGCCCCCGTGATGGAACAAAAACCCTGGAAAGTCCCCCATTCAATGTTGTGGGAAAAAGCTGATGTGTGGCTGCGCCGTTCGGGCATCCTCAAGAAGCAACCCACATGGGCACAGTTTACTGAAGAAATCATGTGTCGTTTCTCATCTGCTAGCTCTTACGAACTAACTGAAAGGTTCAACAACCTAAAGCTGAGCACTTCGTCAGTGTCTGACTACACCGATCAATTTGAAGAGTTGATGGCAGAAATTCAGACTAACAACCCAATCATGGATAAACAGTGGTTTGTCAAATGCTATGTTAATGGGCTTCGTTCACAGATCAAGTTTCAGCTTAGATCATTGAGACCTACATCTCTCACAGAAGCTTACTGGTTGGCAGTAGACATGGAGAAAGGCACAACAGAAAAGAAAGCACTTCAAGCCCACACTAGCACCAGCAAAAGCTATACTGGTTTTCATAAAACCTATAGCCCAGCAACAGAGAAAGTTACAGATCCCAAGCCAACTATAGTGAACCAAAGAGCCAGAGAACCTAACAAGTGCTGGAGGTGTGGTAATGCTTGGTTTCATGGCCATAAGTGCAAACTGGCCCCTGCACTTAATGTTCTGACTGGTGTGGAGCCTACTGATCAACAAAGAGAGCAAGAGGAATTAGAGGAACAGGATGTAGAGGAACAACCACAAGCAGAAGAACAATGCATGACAATTTCTGCACAAGCAATGCAATCAGATAATGTCAACACCATCTCCATACTAGTGCAAATTGGGGGCAAATAGGGGATTTCTCTAGTTGACTCAGGAAGTAATTCCACATTTATCAGCCTCAAATTTGCTCTGACCACTTCTTGCACTATCCTCAAAGACACTACTAGGGCTGTCACTGTTGCTGGGGGAGGAACATTGTGGTCTGGTTCTTATATACCCTCAACCACATTCACTGCCGGCCATACCAAATTCCAACATCAATTCAGAGTGCTAGATCTCCCTGGACATGACGTGGTGCTGGGCAGTGACTGGATGGCCAAGCACAACCCTGTTGCTTTTCACTACAACCCCAGACAGATCACAGTGATGCAGAACAAGAACACTCCTGTCACAATTAGAGCTTGTGACACTCTATCTGAAGCTACTCCAATTGAAGCTGCAGAAGTGGACAAACTACTTTCTTTAGGAGCTCCTGGTTATGTGTTACAACTTATCAGAGATACTACTATGACAAAACCAGAGAAACACTCGGTTCCACAACCTGTGGAAGAGGTTCTGCAGCAATTTCCTGAAGTATTTCAAGAACCGAAGGGTCTGCCCCCTAAAAGATTGCATGATCACAAAATACCCCTGAAAGAAAAAGCAACCCCTCCTAACTCTAGGCCCTACAGAGTACCTCACATGCAAAAGAATGAATTGGAAAGGCAAGTTGATGCAATGCTCAGAGATAAAATCATCAGGGCTAGTGAAAGTCCCTACTCCTCTCCAGCAATCCTAGTAATGAAAAAGGATGGTACTTGGAGGATGTGCATTGACTACAGGAAGTTGACTGAAGCAATAATAAAGAACAAGTTCCCAATCCCAGTGATTGAAGATCTGCTGGATGAATTACATGGAGCAACTTACTTCACTAAGTTGGATCTCAGGTCTGGATATCATCAAGTGAGAATGGATGAAAATGATATACCCAAAACCGCATTTAGGACTTACTTTGGGCACTATGAGTTCCTAGTTATGCCTTTTGGGCTTGCAAATGCTCCTGGAGCATTCCAAGCTCTCATGAACAACATCTTTGGCCCATACTTGAGGAAGTTTGTGCTGATTTTCTTTGATGATATCCTCATATTCAGTAAATCCTTGTCAGAACACCTGGAACACCTGCAGATAGCGTTACAGTTGCTGAAAGAACATCAGTTATATGCCAAACTCTCCAAGTGTGTATTTGCAGTGACACAAGTGGATTACTTGGGCCATGTTATCAATGCTGAAGGAGTTTCTATTGACCCCTCTAAAGTGGCAACAGTAGCTAAATGGCCAACTCCCACCACACCTAAACAACTCAGAGGATTCTTGGGCCTCTGTGGCTACTATAGAAGATTTGTCAGAAATTTTGGAACTATAGCAAGACCTTTGCATGATCTGCTCAAGAAAGACAATTTCTCCTGGACAGATAAACAAACCAGTGTTTTCCAACAATTGAAACAAGCTATGACAAATGCCCCAGTGCTGGCCCTACCAAACTTCACTGAGCCCTTTGTCCTAGAGAAAGATGCTTCTGGGACTGGGATATGAGCAGTCATGATGCAGCAGGGGAGACCCATAGCATACTACAGATCCACCCTCTGTCCAAAGAATGCTGCCCTTTCCAACTATGAGAAGGAAGCACTAGTAATTCTAGCTGCATTGAAAAATTGAGACATTACTTCCTGGGAAATAATCTCATCATAAAAACAGACCACCAGAGTCTACAGTTCATGACAGAACAAAAGGTCAACACCAGCATTCAACACAAGCTGATGTTGAAGCTCTTAAGAGTTTAAGTTTACCCTGCAGTACAAAAAGGGCAAGGAAAACATTATGGCTGAGGTCCTATTAAGAAAAAACTCACTCATGGCTATTTCACTGGTTACTCCTCAATGGATTTCTGCAGTAGAGGAGTCCTATGCCAATGACAACACATGACAGTCTCTTCTGGAAAAGCTACTACTGTCCCCTGACCATTCAGTGAACCAAAACACCTTGTACTCTGGAATTATCAGACACAAAGGAATAATATATGTGAGCAAGGATTTAGCTTTGAGAAAGAAACTACTGTCTGCACTGCATGCTTCTGCTTTGGGAGGCCACTCAGGCAGGAAAACTACCTATCACAGAGTTAAGCAGATCTTCTACTGGCCAGGTCTCAAGCAAGAGGTGGACAAATTTGTATATGAATGTCCTGTCTGTCAGAAGAATAAAGGAGAAAATTGCCCTTATCCAGGATATTTAGATCCCCTTCAACTGCTTGATATGGTCCGGAAACACATCAGTATGTATTTTATTGAGGGCCAGCCTAAATCTCAGGGAAAGGATGTAATCTTTGTGGTGGTTGACAGATTATCCAAGTTTGCTCACTTATCCCTCTCTCTCATCCATACATTGTCCATATAGTTGCCACTGCATTCATCGACAATGTGCTGAAATTACATGGCCCTCCAGTAGCCATTGTCTCTGACAGAGATTGCATTTTCATTAGTCAACTCTGGCAAGACATCTTCAAAGGAACGGGCACCGAACTGCGCTACAGTTCTGCATACCACTCACAGTCTGATGGCCAAACGGAGCGTGTGAACCAATGTATTGAAAACTGTTGGGGAACGTAGCATAAATTCAAAATTTTCCTATGTGTCACCAAGATCTATCTATGGAGTCATCTAGCAACGAGGGAGGAGTGGATCTACATACCCTTGTAGATCGCGCGCGGAAGCGTTCAAGAGAACGGGGTTGATGGAGTCGTACTCGTCGTGATCCAAATCACCGATGATCCTAGCGCCGAACGGACGGCACCTCCGCGTTCAACACACGTACGGAGCGAAGACGTCTCCCACGCCTTGATCCAGCAAGGAGGAGGGAGAGGTTGATGGAGATCCAACAGCACGACGGCGTGGTGGAAGTAGCGGGATTCCAACAGGGCTTCGCTAAGCGCTGCGGGAGGAGGGAGATGTGTCACGGGAGGGAGAGGGAGGCGCCAGGCCTTAGGTATGGTTTTCTCCTCCTTTTCCCCACTATATATAGGGCCAAGGGAGAGGGGGGAGGCGCAGCCCTTGCCCCTTCCTCCAAGGAAGGGTGCGGCCAAGGGGGGGAGGAGTCCATCCTCCCCAAGGCACCTCGGAGGTGCCTTCCCCCTTTAGGACTCTCCCCTTTTTTTCTCTCTCTTGGCGCATGGGCCTCTTGGGGCTGGTGCCCTTGGCCCATATAGGCCAAGGCACACCCCCCTACAGCCCATGTGGCCCCCCGGGGCAGGTGGCCCCACCCGGTGGACCCCCGGGACCCTTCCGGTGGTCCCGGTACAATACCGGTGACCCCGAAACTTGTCCCGATGGCCGAAATAGCACTTCCTATATATAATTCTTTACCTCCGGACCATTCCGGAACTCCTCGTGACGTCCGGGATCTCATCCGGGACTCCGAACAACTTTCGGGTTACCGCATACTAATATCTCTATAACCCTAGCGTCACCGAACCTTAAGTGTGTAGACCCTACGGGTTCGGGAAGCATGCAGGCATGACCGAGACGTTCTCCGGTCAATAACCAACAGCGGGATCTGGATACCCATGTTGGCTCCCACATGTTCCACGATGATCTCATTGGATGAACCACGATGTCAAGGACTTAATCAATCCCGTATACAATTCCCTTTGTCTAGCGGTATTGTACTTGCCCGAGATTCGATCGTCGGTATCCCTATACCTTGTTCAATCTCGTTACCGGCAAGTCTCTTTACTCGTTCCGTAACACATCATCCCGTGATCAACTCCTTGATCACATTGTGCACATTATGATGATGTCCTACCGAGTGGGCCCAGAGATACCTCTCCGTTTACACGGAGTGACAAATCCCAGTCTCGATTCGTGCCAACCCAACAGACACTTTCGGAGATACCCGTAGTGTACCTTTATAGCCACCCAGTTACGTTGTGACGTTTGGCACACCCAAAGCACTCCTACGGTATCCGGGAGTTGCACAATCTCATGGTCTAAGGAAATGATACTTGACATTAGAAAAGCTTTAGCATACGAACTACACGATCTTTGTGCTAGGCTTAGGATTGGGTCTTGTCCATCACATCATTCTCCTAATGATGTGATCCCGTTATCAACGACATCCAATGTCCATGGTCAGGAAACCGTAACCATCTATTGATCAACGAGCTAGTCAACTAGAGGCTTACTAGGGACATGGTGTTGTCTATGTATCCACACATGTATCTGAGTTTCCTATCAATACAATTATAGCATGGATAATAAACGATTATCATGAACAAGGAAATATAATAATAACTAATTTATTATTGCCTCTAGGGCATATTTCCAACAAAAACTACCTTCGTTGCCTGACATCAACTCAGCCCAAGAAGTGGGCACAACATCTATCCATGGCAGAGTACTGGTATAACACGTCATACCATTCCTCTCTATAGAAAACACCGTTTGAAGTAGCTTATGGATACCCACCTCCCAACATCTGCGAGAACATTCTGCCCAATAACCTGTCAACAGAGGCTCAGCAGTTTTACACCGACAGAGATGCACTCCTCCAGCACCTGAAAACCAACTTAACAGCTGCTCAAGCCCGCATGAAGAAGTATGCGGATCGTAAACGCACTGAGAGAGTACTAGAAGTGGGGGATATGGTATATCTCAAGATGCAACCCTACCGCCTGAATGCTTTCGGCGCACGCTCTCACATCAAGCTACAGAGCAAGTACTATGGGCATTTCCGTGTCATAGCCAAAGTTGGGCGCGTCGCTTACAAGCTCCTCTTACCTGACAGCACCAACATCCACCCAGTGTTCCACGTCAGCCAGTTGAAAAAACATGTTGGGCACTCGGCCGTTCCTTGTGCTGACCTCCCTCTGGTTCGAGCAGATGGGTTGATACTTACTGAACCTGTTCTGGTACTGGAGACTCGCCAGGTACCGCGCAACAACCTGCCGGTGGTTCAATGGCTCGTCCAATGGGCAAACTTGCCACCTAACGAAGCATCATGGGAAGACGCGTCATTCATGAAGAAGACCTTTCCTGCATTCTTCAAAGCAACCATTGATCGCTGGTTCAACAGATCACCTCCTTGAGGACAAGCTCGATTTTGCCCGGGGGCATTGTCAGGCCTGCATCTTCAATTAACTAGTGTCTCCCTTCTTCAGTTAACGACCGTCCATGATCTACCACCGAACCGACGATCGGACTGCTCACGTTGCTCGCCGTCCCACTGTACCGTTTCGGCCGTTTCCTGTAGCGTTTCATTTATGGCACTGTTGCCGTCACCGCGTGCCAGCTGAGCTATAAAGCTTGCACCCCTCGTCTTGTAATGCATTCCTTATCTAAGAACCATTTCATTACTCAAACATATATCTTACATCAATACAAAACCCTAGTTCGGTTCCTACTTTCCCCTTTCTTCTTCGCGAGATCTGTGATCCTCCCGTTCGAATCCACCCCGATCCCTTCCGGGGCGTGACAGGCTAGCATGGAGGCCTGCGTCGGTGAAGCCCGGATCAGGGCTTTGTGGAGGAACGAGTCCCGGCGGCCGCGAGGGCCTCCAGCGCGTTGTCCAGGCGGCTGGCGGCGACGTGGGATAGGAGGACCAACGTCCGGTGGCTTTCGGTCGTTGTGGTAGAGCTCCCATCGGGAGAGGGCGGCAGGGTCGAGCTCCTGTGGGCAGATAGGGAGGCGGGGATGGGCCTGGCCGTAGGTGACGCTGGAGCTCGCCGTTGACCAGGAAGACGGTGGCGGCGCCTAACCCTAGTTCGCGAGAGAGATGTGGGTGGTCGGGAGAGAGGTCGAGAGATGGGGGTCGGGAGGACGGCGAACGACGGGGCAAATTCAATGGACTGCGGGTTGATATGGCACTTTTTGAGGGACTAAAATGCAAAACGAAACGTTTTTCTCCGTTTTAACACTTAAAACAGTACTGCGGGTTAATTACCAAAAACTACAGGGACTATTTTGTAAAATTCTTTATTATTATTATTATTATATTATATATTGTATTTTTTTATTGTTGTTGTTATTATTTATTATATTATATATTATTTATTATATTAATGTAAATATACTCCGTACGAATCTCTTGTTCCGCGCCCCCCCTTTTGTCCGGCCGCCTCCCGTCACGATCTCTCTCAATCTATATATGTAGATTCTCTCTCCGTCGATTCGCCTCTCTACACGTCTTTTCCTTGTATATAAGAGGGGGTGGGGGAAGACCTTCCTCCGGCGGATCCGCAGTCCACGCCCCATCAACGTAATCGATCGCGTCCACACTGCCTGGCGCGGTGACCAGCCGTAATGTCTGCCTCGGAGGAGCTCTCGAATACCATGGCAGTGATGACCCCGGAAGAGCGCTTGGCGACGGTGTTGAGCATCGCGGAAGAGTGCATCGGGGAGGACGAGCTGCTACCCCTGCTGCATGTCAAGCACAACCCGGTATGCTATGTTGACTTCGAGCCCTCTTGCCGCGTGCACATCGCCCAGGTTCTTAATAAATCCATCTTCTCCGTCGAATCAATTAGTTGTGCCTATAACTTCGCTACATGCACATCTATTATGTCAAAATAAATCAGACATTTGTTTTTTTTCAGGGTGTTGGGAAAGCGATAAATGTAAATAGAATGGTCAGAGCTGGATGTAAAGTGAAGATTTTGGTAGCGGTCCAGAAGACGGCAAAGGATTTGGACAAGGTTAGAACAATCAGTCGCTACATGATTGAGATTTGGGAATCTCTTGGCATGAACATAGACAAGGTGGAATTTATATGGTCCCCTGAACAAATCAACAACCGTGCACAAGAGTATTGGCCACTTGTAATGGACATTGCGCGGAGAAATAAAGTTGAAAGATTAATGAGGTATATTTCCCATCCAGATTGCGTTTACCTTTAATGTTATATTTGCCCCTTCCAGATATTAACATATGATCTGTCATTTGCTAGATTGCAACTTAACCCGGCTCACGTGAGTGCTACCAAGCTCTTAGACCCCATCATGCGGTGTGCTGACATACTCTTTACGGAGGTTAGTATGTTCACATCCTAGTATTTTGTGAATACGCAACATGCTCCGTGATAAGGAAGCCTATATGAGTGCTGACTTATGGCTGCTGAGTTTGGAGTTTGGTATTTTTTAAAAATAATCAAAAAACATATTTAAAGTTAAAAAAACTATTTTGTTGTGAAAACTTATATGTATGCAGTATGGTTCTGTGAAATTTTGTTTGAAAATATTGTGATTTGTGGCTACACAGAAAGGACAAAATATCGGGTCAACAAAAAAATCTGCCCATTTGAAATACAAACTTATCTTTTTTTATGCCACATGTGAAAAGTATATTGTTATAAAATTCCGCACATACTAGTCTATACCCCTATATAGTGTGCGGATAACTTTGAAAGTTGGTCGTTGAATGAAGCCAATCCGACTGTGCATAGATGGCAAATCCGAGCACTACTGGCCATTGGATATCATCTACATTCCACCAGATCATGCCACATGTATAATCTAGAAGACTCCATGGTTGAACTTAAGCATAATGCACAAACCTCAAAACACAAGTACTTTTCCTTTGTTATAGAATCTTCCATATCTTAATTGCCCAAACTTTTTTTTGTTAATGAATTGCCACTATTTGTTTTTTACTTTATGCTTTACAATGCACAATTCCGTGAATCTTAAAATAGATTATTTTTTTATAAAACTAATTAATTTTGAATGAGATGAATTATACAAATTAAATGAACATCTACATCATGCATATATGATTCAAAGCTTACATGTTATAGTATGGTATTTATATATGATTCAATGAAACCTAACAAGCTTACGACTTTTTTCTTAGTTTTACTGACTTATTAATAACATGCCGTTATGATTTTTTTAATTATTTTTTGTAGGTAGACATATGCCTGGTGGGCATAGATCAAAGAGAGGAGAATATCATGGCTAGGGAATATTGTGAATGCATGGGAAAGAATAAACCAATTATATTGCTACATCGTATCCATTTTTTAATGAATATGTGATTTGTATATCTATTTTACTGTTGGTATGCATGGTTAGAGATAGCTAGGTCTGTGGTGTATGTGCTTATCCATAACACTAACTAGACATGCTAACTAGTTTCAAAGAAGGCCAAAAGATGTCAAAGAGTAATCCATCCTTGGATATATTTATGGATGATAGCGAGGTTTGTATCACGATTTTTCTTCTATTAACAACTTTTAGTTACTTCAAACAGTTAAGTTATTAATCACTAGAAATATCAATTGATATTTACGCATTTTTCTTTTGTGGTGATAATGACTTCATGATGGACTTGTTTATTCAGGGTTTGGTGAAGTTGAAGATAAATAAAGCTTTCTGCCCTATCAAAATTGTTGAAGGAAATATATGCTTGGAGTACATTGAACACATTGTTTTCCCTAGTCTTGAAAAGTTTGAGATAGTTCGGCATGAAAGTCATGGTGGTAGCAGGTAATATTTTTCTTCTAGATAAACTATAACTAGAAATTTTATTATTTGCCATAGGTTATGCATGAGCAATAAAGAAGTCGCACATTTTATGCTATTATCAGTTACAAATTACTCCAAAATTTGAATTATTAAGCACCAGTTAAGTTATGAGCTCTGGATATGACAGCAGTTCAATTATTTTGGTAGATCTTAACTTGTGCCCTCTTAAACAGAACTTACCTTGGAATGGAAGAATTCGTTGCGGATTATCATAGTGGTGCTTTGCATCCTCGTGATGTGAAAAATTCTCTTGCAAAAGCAATAAATGACATATTGCAGGTAAAATACACTTTCCAACTTTATATGTAAACTGAACCTATTACAAAATCATTTTTGCCTTTTCCGTGTTCCAGTTTTTTATTTGGAAATATACTTGTAGTGTATTTATGATCTTACCAGTTTCTCTTCTACCACAGCCTGTTCGTGACCACTTCAACAAAAACAATGAAGCCAAAGTTTTGCATAATATCGTTAAGGTACATGCTTCTGAACTTCATCAATTACATAATGTTCACATTAATTTTGGTTGTTATATGGCCTATACTTTTTAAGGCCCACACTATAAGAATAATAAGACATTTGAACCTTTGTGCATTATGCTTTCTGTGAACCACATGAGGACGTGTAGCCGCACTCGCCGGCCGTTCTCACACATGGGACAACTCAACTCGTTAATACTTCCTAGAGATCTTAGGGCATCTCCAACGCGGATCCTCAAACGGTCCTCATCCTTTCGGACCAAACTGTCTAGATCCAGTCTGCCATCCAATTTGGTACCTTATTGGTCTGCGGAGCGGTTCGGACCTTCACCACGTAGGACTCCGACACCCCTGTCCCACCCAACTCCCCCTTCCGATCCACTTCTCTTCCACTCCGTCATGCTCCCCCTTGCCTTGCATCTACACCTTCCCGCACATCGTAGGACGTCACAGCCCCCACCAACGCAGCCGCCATCCACCCAGAATCCCTCCGCAACCATGTACCCTCTGCCCCAGTACCGACGACGTCCATAGCAAACACCACACCCGACATGTGTTCGGTCAAATGACATTGAGCTTATTTTTGAACTTCATCTTGTTTCTTAGAGAAAGCACGAGGGCGGGGTACTCGGTGAAGGATGATAAGTTGTTGTGTGATGCGTGGTTGGTTATATCTATGGACTTTGTAGGCAGGAGCGCAAGGGGCGGGGTCTTTTGGCAGAGCGTGCATCGCTCGTTTCATGTGCGAAAGCACTTTGCGCCCTACGACATGCGCATCATCCATGAACACAATGCGAAGTTGTTAGGGCATCGACATGAAAAACTTGTTGAACATCTGGTTATCTAGTTGAACTATTGTTGCATTAGAGATATTTGCATGCAACTTATGGATGAATTGTGCTATTTTCTATAATTATTTTGATTGTTGCGGGGGCTTGGTTAGTTGAATTTTGTAGAATTCCATCATGTTTCTTTCCGTATGTTGAAATCATGTTTGAAATTTATGCGGACAAGGTTGGATGACCGGCTCCCACATCAATATCTGTGGACTAGTCCTCACCGGTCCACAGACGGATACGGTGTCCGATTTGGAGTCAGTTTGGAGATGCCCTTATACAACAAGACGCACGTCTGTCTTTTGCTAGTTTACTAATCTCTCCGTAGGACACCCGTGGACATTTCTAAGTTGATTATCTCTTTTAGAACCTTCTATAAATATTGTATTATCTGAATATTTCCTAACGCGAGAAGAAGAATCTATCTAAAATTAATCTTCCATGTCAAATCTAGTTATTCGTGAGAACTCACCTTTTTTTCTAGAATATTATCGAGTATATGTTTTGTTTGTAACACTCCCACTATGCTTATTTTAAGGCTTACAATAAACTGATAGAATGTTTTGTTAGGAGATCTTGAATCATGGGTTTATTTGATCGTCAGTGTCGCATTATTTTGAAAGATGTAGGGGAAAACATTTATGTGCTCAAACTGAATGTCAATTTTGTAATAACCACTCTCCAGGATGCACCTCTCTTATTGTTATAAGCAGCATATAATGTAAATTAACTGGAAAATTTCATCTTCTGCAGGAGTACCTAGCAACTAATCCAGCTTAACAATCGTCCA
This sequence comes from Triticum urartu, assembly GCF_003073215.2. Taxonomy (NCBI): domain Eukaryota; kingdom Viridiplantae; phylum Streptophyta; class Magnoliopsida; order Poales; family Poaceae; genus Triticum; species Triticum urartu. The sequence goes on from NC_053025.1 coordinate 22,768,251, forward strand.
TCCCCTAAGAGGAATCCCTGAAGCACAGATTACCAAGAAGCAACATACATTATGGGCCTTACGGTTCTCATCGCACATACTACCAAGAAGCAATTTCCTGGGGCTGCTCAATCGGCTTTCCCTTTCCCGTCCCCTGCTATCTTTAATATGCATAGATGATACTGAATTTTGTCCATGCATATGGAACCCAGGGAGTAACCCGATTTGGAAGAAAAATATTTCTTGGCCCAAAGGTATCTGAGATTATATATACTTTAAACTATCTTTTCGAGTGACATGTTGGTCACATATTTTTAATGTACTAGATGGTGTCCCAATTGAACATTTTGGGTTCAGACGGTTTCAAAAATGAGTAGAAAATGCTAGATAAAAATGAATTTTCTGGACAGTCGTGCACATAATTTGGTTTTTGTTTCGAATTTAGCAAAAGCCACATTTTGAAGTTCTTAAAAAATATTAATAAAGTAACATAAAGGGCAGCTCTGGCCATCGCTCTGGAAGCTATTTTAGGCCTTGTTTGGCAGAGGGGGTTTTCAAGCCCCAAAGGGACCGACATTACCTGGGATTTGGTGAATCCCTCCAATTCACCAATCCTCCACATTCCCTCCCAATCCCCTACATTCCCTTGCACGTAAAATTTCTAAATACCCACGAGAATGATAAGTGTTTAAAGTCATTTTTCTTTGGGCCTCCCGCGGACACCCTCAACGTCATTTGATCACGATCAGACAGACGACAATTTTTCTGCTTTTTTTGCGCCGCATGGCAATTTTCACCACCGATCATGGTAAATCCTACAAAGTTGCCATGGCAAGTTTGGTGTTTGCTTGGAAAAGCGCTCCCAAGATACTATGGTCCAATACTTAATGGTACAGCTGCACCCACTACTGCAGATTGGGCCTGAGACGACTGGGAACATATTTGGTGCACCAAGACAATTGATGCTACCGGTGCACCGGACCCGTTGCACATTCAAAAATATTCAAAAAAAGTTACAAAAAATTTAGTGTATCGACACAACATCAATGTATGTTGTCACAAAAATTCAAATCAAAATTCAAAACAATGCTCATGATATAAAAATGACAAATTTGACCTCAATGTGCTAATGGGCCAAAACTGAAGCCTAACTTGTGTTATGTACTATTCAGTATCAAATTTGTTATTTTTGTATCTTGAGCAATGTTTCAAATATTGATTTAAAATTTTCTGACAACATACATTGATGTTGTGTCAATGCACTAGATTTTTTTTCAGATTTTTTGGAACATTTTTGAATGTGCAACGAGCGACCGGTGCACCGGTAGCGCAAATTGCCCCGGTGCACCAGATACATCCCCACACACCACTAGACCAAATTGTGTGATGTAGGCATCACAAACAGTAGTAGAAAAATAAACTCATGTGCCAGGAATGAAACACACATATTCCTATATTGTGAACGTGTGCGTTGATTGGCAAACACTTTACGTAATCAAATTGTTTGTGATGGCTTGGAGCATCGCACACCATGCGTGATATGTATACTCGTGCGTGATTGTTTGAAAGTTAGGCACACGATTTATAAAGGCAACTTGGGTGTAATATCTCGTGACAACGCATATGATTTTGTCATGTGAATTGTGTGCTCTATTGGGTACACAATTGAACATATAAACCGCTCTAGACTACCCGCCAAACCGAGGCATCTGCGTCATGAAATCATCCTCATTCACCCGATCTGCCTCGCTGGAGCTTTTTTACCGCGCTGGCAGAGATCCTACCGCTTGTTTTTTTCACGTTATCATTTCTTACTCATCTGGATGACGGGTGGGCCACATCTCTCACGGGTCCGGCTTGGCGGGGTAGGTACTGAGGGTGCGTCGCTTGTGCCTGGGTGAAAAAAAAAACAATTACAGACCAACGAGGCGTCGTGGGGCTGCCAGGCGGGTGGGTGGATTGGCGCTGGTATACCCTCACCGTCCTTCCATGCACCCAGCTAGATCTCTTCCGTTTCAGAAACATTGGGCCCACTTGTTAGCCTCTGTGGTAGATGTGGCGCAGGTGAGAGTTTGCGAGGTGGCTTGGTCCGCGATTGGTGGTGTGGACGCCGGATGAGACGCGAGCAGTAAAACCTAGCTACCAAATCCGCTCCCGTCCTCGTTTCTCTCCCCCTCCTTCCTTCTCTCCATTGTCCGATGCCCATCGGCGGCGCATGGATCTGTATCGGGTGCGGGTTAGGTGAGGCGGTGGTTGTGTGAAGGAGCAGGGGAGGTGGGCGACAAGGACGGGAATCAGCGCCGTCGTGGTGCAGTGGAGCTGCTGGGAAGGATGAGGAGCGCGGCTGCATCCCGGGGGGTGCTGGTGGAGGGCGCACGCATTCCATGGGGTGCGCGCACGGCAGGTGCCGCCTGCCGCGGGGCGACGGCGGAGGGCGGCGGGAAGGCGGTGGCGTGCCCGGTAGCCGCGCTGTGGTGCCGGGTGCGGGCCTGGCGCTGGAGTACACCACGCTGACGGTGGACGGCCTCTACCCGGACTCCCCGGGCCGGGAGTCGCAGGACGTGTACCTCGTGGCCACGCGCTCCGCGGGCGACCCCGATCTCCACCTCTTCGCGGTCTTCGACGGCCACGGCGCCTGGTCCCGGTTCTCGTGGGATGGGCTTCCCCGCCTCCTCCTCCTCGCGGCCGAGGACGACGCCTCCAGAGGGAGCCTCCTCGCGTCGGACCCCGCGGGGGCGTTCCGGGCGGCTATGGTCGGGGTCAACGAGGAGATGCGCGCGGCGGCGGCCGTGGACAACTCCGTGAGCGGGACCACCGCCGTCGCGGCGCTCGTGGCCGGCGGCGTGCTCCACGTGGCCAACGTCGGGGACTTGCGCGCCGTGACCGGGTCTGGCGCGTCGGCCGCGTCGTCGCCGAGGAGGTGTCGTGGGACCAGGCGCCGTTCCACGCCGACGAGCGTGCGCGCGGGTCATGTCCGTCGAGCAGGTGGAGGGCGTGCGCGACCCCGACGCCGAGGGCTGGCTCGCCTACGAGGGGTACCCCGCCTCGCGTCTGGGCCCGCCATGGGCTCTACCCGAGCACGGCCTTCACGCGCAGCCTCGGCAACCGTGAGGTGAAGACCGTGGAGATCACCCCGGCCCACCTCTTCGTCGTCGTCGCAAGCGATGGCGTGTTCGGAGTTCCTCTCCAGCCAGGAAGTGCACACACTCTTGTCCTCTTCCTAATTTCTTTCCTCCTATAAATGCCCTGCTCCTTCTTTGAACTTTTTCTGATCTTTGCTTGTGCAGATTTTGTGCTACTCCTACAAGGTGTTTGATGAAAATCCCAGAAGGCTAGCAGGTGAGGATTAGTCTATGCAAGCCACGTGATTTCATTCTTCAAAATATTAGTTCCAGTCAATCATAAAAAGATGATTTCGAGATTAATAAAAGTATAAAGAAACAAGGAATATCCAGTCAAAACATTAGTTCCACTCAATCATAACAAGAATCCATGAAGTAGATATTTACTTCTGTTTATGGGGCTCTCGACCCTACAGAATTCTTCATGATGATTTTACCCATAGATTAGCATTTGGTAACTTGATTTTTCCCCCTGTTGTATAAGACTATAGGAGACATGAAATTTTGTATATTTTGTTTTGTCATGAGGTTATTTTTAGGTTTGCTTGTGTTCTCTTTTATCCTTTTCAAACGCGGATAGGAAAAGAAAACTGAAACATGTTCACTAAAATGCGTGCTTTGTAGGCTTTTGTTTTCATGTAGCGGTGTATTTGAGTGTACACTTACCTGACTTCATATACTACTGCATCTTTTGTTTATCGCTAGAACTGTTGTCAGTACCAAATGTGCAAATGGTATTAAGTTCATACAGTGAGCTATGCCTGATAGTTATTGGTGTCATTTCCCCTCCTGAAATCATTGTTTTCCTATTTGTAGGAGCTTTGATAAGGTTGCTCACCAACGAGCTGGACGTGTTTTTGTCCTGGGTACTTGCATGATGGAAGAAGAAATTGGGTATTCCTAAATGTGCTACTGCAGATCAAAGGTGAACTCATCCCATTTTCTTACTTCAATCTCAGGTTATGTGAGGAGGTGAGGATAATAATAATTGGATAAACATTGTTTGAGATCCACCTGACTCATCCCAAGTTTTTGCAAGGTTTGCCTCATGCTATTTATATTTTGTTCTTGCGTGTAAACAGGTTAGCGGCTTAATTGACCCAGGTTTTGTAACATATCAATGGTGAGCGATGCCATATACTGATCTGAGTTTTGGTTTTGCTAGACCACGATTGTTATTAAACATGTATGTGCAGTTATATTCTTTTATGGATGCAATTTGGCAGTTTTGATTCCATTTGATGTATTATCTAAAATTTGCTCATTACCTTGATCTTTTAATTCCATTTGAAGGCAGATTTGATTTTGTCTTGGGATTAACAGGGAAAAAGGGTCAGTTTTGTTCTGCACTAATCACAAAAAAGGATGCCACTGAAAATATTGGATCTATGTGAGGAAAAGGTCGGATCACTTCCTATTCTTTGCTTTCATTTAGTTGTCAATTTTTTGGAATGCTTCTAAAAGAAACCGCATTACTGCAAACTGTCACTGTCTATTGTAAGAGTTTACATGGTTAGGTGATATGACCAGTTTGTTTTATAGTCTCAGTTTGTTTGTGCATTAACTTACATCTGCTAATATCTACTGACTTCTACAGATGTAAGTTACTTATACAGTAGAAACCAAATATGTGGGCATAAGGAATCACTACTTTAGAGAAGGGTTTCAAAAAGATGATATGATATTAACTAAAATTTACCCTTGCTTTGTCCCTACAGGATAATGACTACCTGATAGTGATTCCTTATGCCCACATATTTGCCCTCATGCTGAAAGCTCTAAAGCTGCCCCCTGCAACTTACCAGCACAAAATATACCCAGGCGGAAAGAATCGTGTAACAGTGACTTTCATTTCTACTTTGGAATTGCTAGATGATTCACTTGTCCCGAGTTCTATACCAGGTGCAATCTTAGATAGCTATGAAGATGCAGAAGACAGTGCTGCTATGGAGGCTATTAGATACATGGAGAATGCATATGGCAAAGAAATGAGGGGCTACCACTACACCCATGTCAAGAGGCTAGAAAATCAAGTGACGCACCTGGTCAAATGGTTGACTTCATCGAATGAGACAATCAAGAAGCTGCGCAAAACATGCTACTACGCTGTTAGGTATATGAACTCGTATTCTGCCCAAATAGAAAACACAACAGCTGCTCGCCACCTGAAAGGTCAGGATAACACCAAGGGAGTTATGAAAACAGCTCTTGCAAGCATCGAAGGACTGACGCAAAGGCTACGCTACATTGCTATGAAGTTTGAGCAGCGCCTTGAAGCAACCAGAAACAGTTTCTGGTAAACTTTGCTGAATGTATCCTGGACAGCGTGCTTCATCGGTTACTGCAACAACCACCTTTTGTTTCATATCTATCAGACCAGCATCTTTCCCATTTTGGACTACTCTCAGCAAGATATGTATAGACTTTAGTCCTCCCTTGCTGCCTCTGGTGAAAAGTAGTCTATGATGTAGTCTACGATCTTTAGACTTTATTGTTGTCTCTATGGTCAAGAGCGGTTTACCATCGCTTATTGTATATATGTGAAAGTCTCCTCTTCTACTGTTGTTTTCAGAACACTATGACTGAAGAAAACAACCTTTCCTTTTATGCATGCTTTCACACTAATGTTTGCATCAAACATTCCCTGTGATCATATCTGCAGCACTTACAAGCTCATATTAAGATTTCTTTATGTTGTGTGACCAAATTCAGAAGTGAACTTTTGCTGTTTATATGCTTAGTGTGCCCTATACATGTTGTTTGGAAATTCTTTTTCTCTGCAACCTAGATTCGTTCTGCTCCCCATTTTTCCTTTTCCTGTTGCCATGAGCCTATGCCCGGGATCCTAATATAGTGCCATATTTCGTCCTTAGACACTGTTTTCGTTGATTTTAGTTCTTCCTAAACTCCACCCAATGCATATTTTTTGTTATCCTGAGGATGGTGCTTAGGCAGGCTTTGGTTTCAGATCTGGCCTATGTTCAGTTCTAGAGAGAATCAGCATAGATTTGGGGATTCTCCTTATAACAATGAAAGAAAGCATCAGATTTTAAGATTGAGGCAATATTTCTGTTCAGTTAGGACTTAGTATTGTGTTCTGATGGCTAGAGAACAGAGAACAATTCTCCTTCGCTTCCTGATAGCTGAAACTGGTTCGCACGATTAACTTGTTGTAGATATTATATTTGTTCTTCACAAAAGAGATTGCCGTGGACTATGTGATGCACATGGCTGATTGACTGAATATTTTGTTAAGGGTGAAAATACTGCAGGGCCTTCTTCTGAAGAATACTATAGCATCAGCAACAATTTCTTTTTGTTTTCTACTAGCAACACCGACCAAACACCTGCACCTCTTAATCCCAGGTTTTCTTGTTACTTGACCAAAACTACAAGCAGAGCAATTTTAAGGTCATGTTGTTCTCTTTGCAGATAGGTACACAGCACATATAATTTGGTTACTCTGATAATTGTATGTCTTTCAAGAGATTTATACACACACAAGCAGATACAAAATCATAGACTATAGTTGCTGATAGTATATTCTTCCTTATATCATTTAACCGCTCCAAAGACAACAATCTCAATCATGTTTTATCACAGGTAACATATATTGCTGATCGGTCTTAGCGATACAACAACAGTCTGAATATGATCTCCAGCAAACAAACCACTATTATTGGAGCCTGGACGATGATATCGAAGGAATTTCTGCTCTGAGCAATGCAGGCTACGAAGAATAGCAGTTATGAATAGCTGCCTCAAAGAAGTCGTTCTAAACATCCAGCGATACATCTGTCTAACATATCTCTGCCTATCTACATGCCTTGCTCATAACATTGTTAATGATTAAAAAACATGTATCATCAGCAACCATCTATCTATCATCAATCCATACTTACTTCCATATGTTTCATTCAGTGTCTACATATTTTGATGCACACACTTTAAATAGTTGGCTTGCTCTCGGCAACAATAATATGTTAGAGCATACTCTCGCGCCGATTAGCTTTCATTCGGCCTTTGCGCCATTGGCGCAACGGGTCATCTAGTAGAACTAAAGGAATGGTGTGCGATAACATGTAGTGGCTTGATGGTATTATTATGAAAAATGTGTGCTCATTTGTTAAGTTCGGCACACGTTTTGCTTTCACTAAAAATAAATTGTTAACTGGTAGCTGCTCGGTTAGTGCAAGAGTAACGATTAATCGGTAAATCGGCCTATTAACTGGATTAGTCGGTCGACCATTAATCGGTAGATTGAATAGAAACTTGCCAACATATATCTAGTTTTTATTTGTATTATACCATATTCTCATGCTCCCAACTATGTAATATTCCAAAAATTGATGTCGTACACATATAAATAGCATAGAGAGGAGGTAAAATTACTAACCCTAGATATTAGGGAGCGGTAGGTATGGGGCTATAAGGGATTACGGGCCAAACATTTAGGCTTTGTTTGCCCAGTAATGGGCCAGCGGAGATTAATCGGCTTAACAACTGATTAATCGGTTTAATCAACTAATTAATCGGTCACAAGTTAACCCGGCAAATAGGTACTATTCAATTCGGCCATGCTACGAGTAGCGATTAACTGGCCCGTTAACTGATTAATCAGGTGAATTCTTAAACAGTGACTGTCTACGATATTCACGGCATAGCACTAGCACACCTGCGGGTACGCATTGTGTGTGCACGCGTCGTCATGTCGTGCTAGCTCACGCTTCCTTCTTTCCTACGTTTTTCATATTAATGGTGTTATCTGAACACTCCACCGTTTTCCGCCACTCACCATTTTGTTTCCCGCCACCAACAAGAGTGGGCATAAAAATGCTAGGCGGCTACACACCAGCCATAGCGCAGCCTATATCCCCTCTACCATTTCAAGCATGCCAACCTGCGAAGTGCCGCCTCCGTCATCAACCTCCTCGAGGAGGAGAACCAGTCCGAGCTGGCCAGAGAGCAAGAGTGGTGCCGCAATGCATGAGTGGGCCCGTGTCTGCACACGGCTCTCCGCAGTGCACGGCGCAGCGTAAAGCAAGAGCGGCAACACGTCGCCAAGGAAGAAGTGCGGCGCGCTGATGGCTACTACGTAGCTTTATTCTTGTAGACTCCGTTGGGCTTCCAAACACAGAGTTTTATAGGACAATAACAAATTTTCCTCAAGTGGATGACCTAAGGTTTATCAATCCGTGGGAGATGTAGGATGAAGGTGTTTTAATCTCAAACAATCCTGCAACCAAATACAAAGAGTCTCTTATGTCCCCAACACACCCAATATAATTGTCAGTTGTATAGGTGCACTAGTTCGGCGAAGAGGTGATGATAGATGTGTAATATGGATGGTAGAAATAGGTTTTTATAATTTGAATAGATAAAAACAAGGTAGCATGTAAAAAAAGTGTGAAAACGGTGTCTCGATGCTTACGAAACAAGGCCTAGTGTTCATACTTTCGCTAGTGCAATCTCCCAACATCATTAACATAACTGAATCACATAATCCCTCAGAGTGCGGCAAAGAATCACTCCAAAGTCTCTATTCCCATCGGAGAAAGTAGTTTAAAATCGTGTAGGTAGTAAACCACCTCAAGGTTGGGTTTCTAATCAATTTAAAAGAACCATCCCAAAGTGTCACGAATATTTGTAGAGATCGTACTACGACAACATCATATGATATGCATCAATCAACTCTAATTTCATCTAGATACACCAATGTCGCCACGAGTTTCCGTGAGTGAGACATGCATCAAATGATCTTAAAATCAAAATATTCAATCGAACATAAAGAAACCTCAAAGAGCAAGACTCAGTTCACCACAAAAATAAGAAAGGGAAGAGAACATCATTTGATTTAACTATATTGATAAAAGCTCATGATACATCAAGATTGTGTCAAATCAAGAACACGAGAGAGAGAGAGAGAGAGAGAGAGATCAAAGAAATAGCTCCTGGTATAAACCCTCAGCTGCGAGGATGAACTACCCACGCTGTTGGAAATATGCCCTAGAGGCAATAATAAATTGGTTATTATTATATTTCCTTGTTCATGATAATCGTTTATTATCCATGCTAGAATTGTATTGATAGGAAACTCAGATACATGTGTGGATACATAGACAACACCATGTCCCTAGTAAGCCTCTAGTTGACTAGCTCGTTGATCAATAGATGGTTACGGTTTCCTGACCATGGACATTGGATGTCGTTGATAACGGGATCACATCATTAGGAGAATGATATGATGGACAAGACCCAATCCTAAGCATAGCACTAGATCGTGTAGTTCGTATGCTAAAGCTTTTCTAATGTCAAGTATCATTTCCTTAGACCATGAGATTGTGCAACTCCCGGATACCGTAGGAGTGTTTTGGGTGTGCCAAACGTCACAACGTAACTGGGTGGCTATAAAGGTACACTACAGGTATCTCCGAAAGTGTCTGTTGGGTTGGCACGAATCGAGACTGGGATTTGTCACTCGTGTGACGGAGAGGTATCTCTGGGCCCACTCGGTAGGATATCATCATAATGTGCACAATGTGATCAAGGAGTTGATCACGGGATGATGTGTTACGGAACGAGTAAAGAGACTTGCCGGTAACGAGATTGAACAAGGTATCGGGATACCGACGATCGAATCTCGGGCAAGTATCGTACCGATAGACAAAGGGAATTGTATACAGGATTGATTAAGTCCTTGACATCGTGGTTCATCCGATGAGATCATCGTGGACATGTGGGAGCCAACATGGGTATCCAGATCCCGCTGTTGGTTATTGACCAGAGAACGTCTCGGTCATGTCTACATGACTCCCGAACCCGTAGGGTCTACACACTTAAGGTTCGATGACGCTAGGGTTATAAAGGAAGTTGTATGTGGTTACCGAATGTTGTTGGAGTCTCGGATGAGATCCTGGACATCACGAGGAGTTCCGGAATGATCCGGAGGTAAATATTTATATATGGGAAGTCCTGTTTTGGTCACCGGAAAAGTTTCAAGGTTATCGGTAACGTACCGGGACCACCGGGAGGGTCCCGGGGGTCCACTGAGTGGGGCCACCATCCCGGAGGCTTGCATGGGCCAAGAGTGTGAGGGACCAGCCCCTGAGTGGGCTGGTGCGCCTCCCACAAGGCCCAAGGCGCAGCAAAGGAGGAGAAGGGGAAACCCTAGGCTAGATGGGCCCTAAGGCCCACCCTAGGGCCCCCCTCTCTCCCCCCTTGGCCGCCCCCTAGATGGGATCTAGGGCTGGCCGCCACCCCTAGGGGTGGAAACCTAGGTGGGGGCGCAGCCCCTCCCCTCCCCCTGTATATACTTGAGGTTTTGGGCTGCCATACACACGAAAACATCTCCTTGGCGCAGCCCTACCCCCCTCCCTCCTCGTCTCTCGTAGTGCTTGGCGAGCCCTGCTGGAGTACCGCGCTCCTCCACCACCACCACGCCGTGTGCTGCTGCTGGATGGAGTCTTCCCCAACCTCTCCTCTCTCCCCTTGCTGGATCAAGGCATGGGAGACGTCACCGGGCTGTACGTGTGTTGAACGCGGAGGTGCCGTCCGTTCGGCACTAGGATCTCCGGTGATTTGGATCACGACGAGTACGACTCCATCAACCCCGTCTTGAACGCTTCCGCTTAGCGATCTACAAGGGTATGTAGATGCACTCTCCTTTCCCCTCGTTGCTGGTCTCTCCATAGATAGATCTTGGTGACACGTAGGAAAATTTGAATTTCTGCTACGTTCCCCAACAGTGGCATCATGAGCTAGGTCTATGCGTAGATTCTATGCACGAGTAGAACACAAAGTAGTTGTGGGCGTGATTTTGTTCATATGCTTGCCGTTACTAGTCTTATCTTGATTCGGCGGCATCGTGGGATGAAGCGGCCTGGACCAACCTTACACGTACGCTTACGTGAGACCGGTTCACTCACATGCACTAGTTGCATAAGGTGGCTAGCGGGTGTCTGTCTCTCCCACTTTAGTCGGATCGGATTCGATGAAAAGGGTCCTTATGAAGGGTAAATAGCAATTGGCATATCACGTTGTGGTTTTTGCGTAGGTAAGAAACGTTCTTGCTAGAAACCCATAGCAGCCACGTAAAACATGCAAACAACAATTAGAGGACGTCTAACTTGTTTTTGCAGGGTATGCTATGTAATGTGATATGGCCAAAAGGATGTGATGAATGATATATGTGATGTGTGAGATTGATCATGTTCTTGTAATAGGAATCACGACTTGCATGTCGATGAGTATGACAACCGGCAGGAGCCATAGGAGTTGTCTTACTTTATTTATGACCTGCGTGTCAACATAAACGTCATGTAATTACTTTACTTTATTGCTAACCGTTAGCTGTAGTAGTAGAAGTAATAGATGACGAGACAACTTCAAAAAGACACGATGATGGAGATCATGATGATGTAGATCATGGTGTTATGCCGGTGACAAGATGATCATGGAGCCCCAAGATGGAGATCAAAGGAGCTATATGATATTGGCCATATCATGTCACTATTATATGATTGCATGTGATGTTTATCATGTTTATACATCTTATTTGCTTAGAACAACGGTAGTAAATAAGATGATCCCTCACTAAAATTTCAAGAAAGTGTTCCCCCTAACTGTGCACCGTTGCGAAAGTTCGTCGTTTCGAAGCACCACGTGATGATCGGGTGTGATAGATCCTTACGTTCACATACAACGGGTGTAAGACAGTTTTACACATGCAAAACACTTAGGGTTAACTTGACGATCCTAGCATGTGTATAGACATGGCCTCGGAACACAGAAGACCGAAAGGTCGAGCATGAGTCGTATAGAAGATACGATCAACATGAAGATGTTCACCGATGTTGACTAGTCCGTCTCACGTGATGATCGGACACGGCCTAGTTGACTCGGATCATGTAATCACTTAGATGACTAGAGGGATGTCTATCTGAGTGGGAGTTCATAAGATGAACTTAATTATCCTGAACATAGTCAAGAGATCTTTGCAAATTATGTCGTAGCTCGCGCTTCAGTTCTACTGTTTAGATATGTTCCTAGAGAAAATTTAGTTGAAAGTTGATAGTAGCAATTATGCGGACTAGGTCCGTAAACTGAGGATTGCCCTCATTGCTTCATAGAAGGCTTATGTCCTTAATGCACCGCTCAGTGTGCTGAACCTCGAACGTTGTCTGTGGATGTTGCGTACATCTGACATACACGTTTTAATAACTACGTGATAGTTCAGTTAAACGGTTTAGAGTTGAGGCACCGAAGACGGTTTTTGAAACGTCGCGAAACATATGAGATGTTTCGAGGACTGAAATTGGGATTTCAGGCTCGTGCCCACGTCAAGAGGTATAAGACCTCCGACGATTTTCTTAGCCTGCAAACTAAGGAGAAAAGCTCAATTGTTGAGCTTGTGCTCAGATTGTCTGAGTACAACAATCATTTGAATCGAGTGGGAGTTGATCTTCCAGATGAGATAGTGATGTTTCTCCGAAGTCATTACCAACCAAGCTGCTAGAGCTTCGTGATGAACTATAATATATCAGGGACATATATGATGATCCTTGAGATATTCGCGATGTTTGACACCACAAAAGTAGAAATCAAGAAGGAGCCACAGTATGATGGTTGGTGAAACCACTAGTTTCAAGAAGGGCAAGGGCCAAGAAGGGATACTTCATGAAACCGGCAATTCAGCTGCTGCTCTAGTGAAGAAACCCAAGGTTGAACCCAAACCCGAGAGCAAGTGCTTCTGTAATAAGGGAACACCACGAGCAAGATTAGCCACTAGAACTTGTATATAATATGAACGGCAAGAAGTCGATGAAGTATATACGCCTTTGAAGACAGTGTTATGTTGACTGCCAGTAACTTCGCTAGACACCAGAGCGTATAGAACGCATTGTTCGTGCGAAGTGTGAAGGAAAATGCCTAGAGGCAATATAAAGTTATTATTTATTTCCTTATAATCATGATAAATGTTTATTATTCATGCTAGAATTGTATTAACCGGAAACATAATACATGTGTGAATACATAGACAAACAAAGTGTCACTAGTATGCCTCTACTTGACTAGCTCGTTAATCAAAGATGGTTATGTTTCCTAACCATGAACAATGAGTTGTTATTTGATTAACGAGGTCACATCATTAGTTGAATGATCTGATTGACATGACCCATTCCATTAGCTTAGCACCCGATCGTTTAGTATGTTGCTATTGCTTTCTTCATGACTTATACATGTTCCTATGACTATGAGATTATGCAACTCCCGTTTACCGGAGGAACACTTTGGGTGCTACCAAACGTCACAACGTAACTGGGTGATTATAAAGGAGCATTACAGGTGTCTCCAAAGGTAGATGTTGGGTTGGCGTATTTCGAGATTAGGATTTGTCACTCCGATTGTCGGAGAGGTATCTCTGGGCCCTCTCGGTAATACACATCACATAAGCCTTGCAAGCATTACAACTAATATGTTAGTTGTGAGATGATGTATTACGGAACGAGTAAAGAGACTTGCCGGTAACGAGATTGAACTAGGTATTGGATACCGACGATCGAATCTCGGGCAAGTAACATACCGATGACAAAGGGAACAACGTATGTTGTTATGCGGTCTGACCGATAAAGATCTTCGTAGAATATGTAGGAGCCAATATGGGCATCCAGGTCCCGCTATTGGTTATTGACCGGAGACGTGTCTCGGTCATGTCTACATTGTTCTCGAACCCGTAGGGTCCGCACGCTTAAGGTACGATGACAGTTATATTATGAGTTTATGCATTTTGATGTACCGAAGGTTGTTCGGAGTCCCGGATGTGATCACGGACATGACGAGGAGTCTCGAAATGGTCGAGACGTAAAGATTGATATATTGGAAGCCTATGTTTGGATATCGGAAGTGTTCCGGGTGAAATCGGGATTTTACCGAGTACCGGGAGGGTTACCGGAACCCCCCGGGAGCTATATGGGCCATAGTGGGCCTTAGTGGAAAAGAGAAGGGGCTGCCCTAGATGGGCTGCGCGCCTCCCCCTTCCCCTAGTCCTATTAGGACTAGGAGAGGTGGCCGGCCCCCTCCTCCTCTTTTCCCCCTCCGCGAATCCTATTCCAACTAGGATTGGGGGAATCCTACTCCCAGAGGGAGTAGGACTCTCCTGCGCCCTCCTCCTTGGCCGGCCAGCCTCCCCCCTCTACTCCTTTATATACGGAGGCAGGGGCACCTCTAGACACACAAGTTGATCCACGTGATCTATTCCTTAGCCGTGTGGTGCCCCCTGCCACCATATTCCTCGATAATACTGTAGCGGAGTTTAGGCGAAGCCCTGCTGCTGTATACATCAAGATCGTCACCACGCCGTCGTGCTGACGGAAATCTTCCCCGACACTTTGCTGGATCGGAGTCCGGGGATCGTCATCGAGCTGAACGTGTGCTCGAACTCGGAGGTGCCGTAGTTTCGATGCTTGATCGGTTGGATCGTGAAGACGTACGACTACTTCCTCTACGTCGTGTCATCGCTTCCGCAGTCGGTCTGCGTTGGGTACGTAGACAACACTCTCCCCCTCGTTGCTATGCATCACATGATCTTGCGTGTGCGTAGGAAATTTTTGAAATTACTACGTACCCAACAGTGGCATCCGAGCCTAGGTTATTATGTTGATGTTATATGCACGAGTAGAACACAAGTGAGTTGTGGGCGATATAAGTCATACTGCCTACCAGCATGTCATACTTTGGTTCGGCGGTATTGTTGGACGAGACGCCCGGACCGACATTGCGCGTACGCTTACGCGAGACCTGTTCCCCGACGTGCTTTGCACATAGGTGGCTTGCGGGACTGTCTCCCAACTTTAGTTGAACCGAGTGTGGCTACGCCCGGTCCTTGCGAAGGTTAAAACGAGTCTACCAACTTGACAAACTATCGTTGTGGTTTTGATGCGTAGGTAAGATTGGTTCTTGCTTAAGCCCGTAGCAGCCACGTAAAACTTGCAACAACAAAGTAGAGGACGTCTAACTGTTTTTGCAGGGCATGTTGTGATGTGATATGGTCAAGACATGATGCTAAATTTTATTGTATGAGATGATCATGTTTTGTAACCGACTTATCGGCAACTGGCAGGAGCCATATGGTTGTCGCTTTATTGTATGCAATGCAATCGCGTAATGCTTTACTTTATCACTAAGCGGTAGCGATAGTCGTGGAAGCATAAGATTGGCGAGACGACAACGATGCTACGATGGTGATCAAGGTGTCGCGCCGGTGACGATGGTGATCATGACGGTGCTTCGAAGATGGAGATCACAAGCACAAGATGGATGATGGCCATATCATATCACTTATATTGATTGCATGTGATGTTTATCTTTTATGCATCTTATCTTGCTTTGATTGACGTAGCATTATAAGAACTCTCACTAAATTATCAGAACTGTTGGGGAACGTTGCAGAAAACAAAAATTTTCCTACTCGTTTCACCAAGATCCATCTAGGAGTTCATCTAGCAACGAGTCATCGGATGCATCTACATACCTTTGTAGATCGCGCACGGAAGCGTTCAAAGAACGGTGATGATGTAGTCGAACACGACGTGATCCAAATCACCGATGACCAAGCGCCGAACGGACGGCACCTCCGCGTTCAACACACGTACGGGACGGGAGACGTCTCCTCCTTCTTGATCCAGCAAGGGGGAAGGAGAGGTTGATGAAGATCCAGCAGCACGACCGGCGTGGTGGTGGATGCAGGGTGTCACAGTAGCAGGGCTTCGCCTATACTACGAGAGAGAGACGTAACGGGGAGAGAGGGAGGCGCCAAGGCTGAGGTATGAAGTCCCTCCTCTCCTCAACTATATATAGGGGTGCCAAGGGGGGGGGCGCCGGCAATGGAATCTACTAGGGGGGGCGGCGGCCAAGGGGTGGGGGGCTTGCCTCCCAAGCAAGGGGCGCCCCCTCTAGGGTTTCCCCTCAACCCTAGCCGCATGGGCCCTAGGGGAGTGGCGCCCCAGCCCACTTTGGGCTGGGTTCCCTCCTACTTCAGCCCATGGGGCCCCCCGGGATAGGTGGCCCCACCCGGTGGACCCCCGGGACCCTTCCGGTGGTCCCGGTACAATACCGGTGACCCCGAAACTTGTCCCGATGGCCGAAATAGCACTTCCTATATATAATTCTTTACCTCCGGACCATCCCGGAACTCCTCGTGACGTCCGGGATCTCATCCGGGACTCCGAACAACATTCGGGTTACTGCATATACTTATCTTCACAACCCTAGCGTCACCGAACCTTAAGTGTGTAGACCCTACGGGTTCGGGAGACAAGCAGACATGACCGAGACGACTCTCCGGTCAATAACCAACAGCGGGATCTGGATACCCATGTTGGCTCCCACATGCTCCACGATGATCTCATCGGATGAACCACGATGTCGAGGATTCAATCAACCCCGTATGCAATTCCCTTTGTCAATCGATATGTTACTTGCCCGAGATTCGATCGTCGGTATCCCAATACCTCGTTCAACCTCGTTACCGGCAAGTCACTTTACTCGTACCGTAATGCATGATCCCGTGACCAGACACTTGGTCACTTTGAGCTCATTATGATGATGCATTACCGAGTGGGCCCAGTGATACCTCTCCGTCATACGGAGTGACAAATCCCAGTCTTGATCCATGTCAACCCAACAGACACTTTCAGAGATACCCGTAGTCTACCTTTATAGTCACCCAGTTACGTTGTGACGTTTGGTATACCCAAAGCACTCCTACGGTATCCGGGAGTTACACGATCTCATGGTCTAAGGAAAAGATACTTGACATTGGAAAACTCTAGCAAACGAACTATACGATCTTGTGCTATGTTTAGGATTGGGTCTTTGTCCATCACATCATTCTCCTAATGATGTGATCTCGTTATCAATGACATCCAATGTCCATAGTCAGGAAACCATGACCATCTGTTGATCAACGAGCTAGTCAACTAGAGGCATACTAGGGACATGTTGGTGTCTGTTATTCACACATGTATTACGATTTCCGGATAACACAATTATAGCATGAATAAAGACAATTATCATGAACAAGGAAATATAATAATAATGCTTTTATTATTGCCTCTAGGGTATATTTCCAACAGTTCTCCCTGAGTATGCACCGTTGCGAAAGTTCTTCATGCTGAGACACCACGTGATGATCGGGTGTGATAGGCTCTACGTTCAAATACAACGGGTGCAAAACAGTTGCACACGCGGAATACTCAGGTTATACTTGACGAGCCAAGCATATACAGATATGGCCTCGGAACACGGAGACCGAAAGGTCGAGCGTGAATCATATAGTAGATATGATCAACATAATGATGTTCACCAATGAAACTACTCCATCTCACGTCCATCTCACGTGATGATCGGACATGGTTTAGTTGATTTGGATCACGTAATCACTTAGAGGATTAGAGGGATGTCTATCTAAGTGGGAGTTCTTTAATATGATTAATTGAACCTAATTTATCATGAACTTAGTACCTTATATATCTTGTTTATGTTTGATTGTAGATAGATGGCCCGTGTTGTTGTTCCGTTGAATTTTAATGCGTTCCTTGAGAAAGCAAAGTTGAAAGATGATGGTAGCAATTACACGGACTGGGTCCGTAACTTGAGGATTATCCTCATTGCTGCACAAAAGAATTACGTCCTGGAAGCACCGCTGGGTGCCAGGCCTACTGCTGGAGCAACACCAGATGTTATGAACGTCTGGCAGAGCAAAGCTGATGACTACTCGATAGTTCAGTGTGCCATGCTTTACGGCTTAGAATCGGGACTTCAACGACGTTTTGAACGTCATGGAGCATATGAGATGTTCCAGGAGTTGAAGTTAATATTTCAAGCAAATGACCGGATTGAGAGATATGAAGTCTCCAATAAGTTCTATAGCTGCAAGATGGAGGAGAACAGTTCTGTCAGTGAGCATATACTCAAAATGTCTGGGTATAATAATCACTTGATTCAATTGGGAGTTAATCTTCCAGATGATTGCGTCATTGACAGAATTCTCCAATCACTGCCACCAAGCTACAAGAGCTTCGTGATGAACTATAATATGCAAGGGATGAATAAGACTATTCCCGAGCTCTTCACAATGCTGAAAGCTGCAGGTAGAAATCAAGAAGGAGCATCAAGTGTTGATGGTCAACAAGACCACTAGTTTCAAGAAAAAGGGCAAAGGAAAAGAAGGGGAACTTCAAAAGAACGGCAAGCAAGTTGCTGCTCAAGAGAAAGAAACCCAAAGTCTGGACCTAAGCCTGAAACTGAGTGCTTCTACTGCAAGCAGACTGGTCACTGGAAGTGGAACTGCCCCAAGTATTTGGCGGATAAGAAGGATGGCAAGGTGAACAAAGGTATATGTGATATACATGTTATTGATGTGTACCTTACTAATGCTCGCAGTAGCACCTGGGTATTTGATACTGGTTCTGTTGCTAATATTTGCAACTCAAAACAGGGGCTACGGATTAAGCGAAGATTGGCTAAGGACGAGGTGACGATGCGCGTGGGAAATGGTTCCAAAGTCGATGTGATCGCGTCGGCACGCTACCTCTACATCTACCTTCGGGATTAGTATTAGACCTAAATAATTGTTATTTGGTGCCAGCGTTGAGCATGAACATTATATCTGGATCTTGTTTGATGCGAGACGGTTAGCGAGACGGTTATTCATTTAAATCAGAGAATAATGGTTGTTCTATTTATATGAGTAATATCTTTTATGGTCATGCACCTTTGAAGAGTGGTCTATTTTTGATGAATCTCGATAGTAGTAACACACATATTCGTAATGTTGAAGCCAAAAGATGCAGAGTTGATAATGATAGTGCAACTTATTTGTGGCACTGCCGTTTAGGTCATATCGGTATAAAGCGCATGAAGAAACTCCATACTGATGGACTTTTGGAACCACTTGATTATGAATCACTTGGTACTTGCGAACCGTGCCTCATGGGCAAGATGACTAAAACACCGTTCTCCGGTACTATGGAGAGAGCAACAGATTTGTTGGAAATCATACATACCGATGTATGTGGTCCAATGAATATTGAGGCTCGTGGCGGATATCGTTATTTTCTCACCTTCACAGATGACTTAAGCAGATATGGGTATATCTACTTAATGAAACATAAGTCTGAAACATTTGAAAAGTTCAAAGAATTTCAGAGTGAAGTTGAAAATCATCGAACAAGAAAATAAAGTTTCTACGATCTGATCGTGGAGGAGAATATTTGAGTTACGAGTTTGGTGTACATTTGAAAAATTGTGGAATAGTTTCACAACTCACGCCACCCGGAACACCACAGCGTAATGGTGTGTCCGAACGTCGTAATCGTACTTTACTAGATATGGTGCGATCTATGATGTCTCTTACTGATTTACCGCTATCGTTTTGGGGTTATGCTTTAGAGACGGTCGCATTCACGTTAAATAGGGCACCATCAAAATCCGTTGAGACGACGCCTTATGAACTATGGTTTGGCAAGAAACCAAAGTTGTCATTTCTTAAAGTTTGGGGCTACGATGCTGATGTGAAAAAGCTTCAACCTGATAAGCTCGAACCCAAATCGGACAAATGTGTCTTCATAGGATACCCAAAGGAGACTGTTGGGTACACCTTCTATCACAGATCCGAAGGCAAGACATTCGTTGCTAAGAATGGATCCTTTCTAGAGAAGGAGTTTCTCTCGAAAGAAGTGAGTGGGAGGAAAGTAGAACTTGACGAGGTAACTATACCTGCTCCCTTATTGGAAAGTAGTACATCGCAGAAAACTGTTTCTGCGACACCTATACCAATTAGTGAGGAAGCTAATGATGATGATCATGAAACTTCAGGACAAGATACTACTGAACCTCATAGATCAACCAGAGCAAGATCCGCACCAGAGTGGTACGGTAATCATGTTCTGTAAATCATGCTGCTAGATCATGATGAACCTACGAACTATGAAGAAGCAATGGTGAGCCCAGATTCCGCAAAGTGGCTTGAAGCCATGAAATCTGAGATGGGATCCATGTATGAGAACAAAGTATGGACTTTGGTTGACTTGCCCGATGATCGGCAAGCAATTGAGAATAAATGGATCTTCAAGAAGAAGACTGACGCTGATGGTAATGTTACTGTCTACAAAGCTCGGCTTGTCGCAAAAGGTTTTCGACAAGTTCAAGGGGTTGACTACGATGAGACCTTCTCACCCGTAGCGATGCTTAAGTCTGTCCGAATCATGTTAGCAATTGCCGCATCTTATGATTATGAAATTTGGCAGATGGATGTCAAAACTGCATTCCTGAATGGATTTCTGGAAGAAGAGTTGTATATGATGCATCCGGAAGGTTTTGTCGATCCAAAGGGAGCTAACAAAGTGTGCAAACTCCAGCGATCCATTTATGGACTGGTGCAAGCCTCTCGGAGTTGGAATAAACGCTTTGATAGTGTGATCAAAGCATTTGGTTTTATACAGACTTTCGGAGAAGCCTGTATTTACAAGAAAGTGAGTGGGAGCTCTGTAGCATTTCTGATATTATATGTGGATGGCATATTACTGATTGGAAATGATATAGAATTTCTGGATAGCATAAAGGGATACTTGAATAAGAGTTTTTCAATGAAAGACCTCGGTGAAGCTGCTTACATATTAGGCATAAAGATCTATAGAGATAGATCAAGATGCTTAATTGGACTTTCACAAAGCACATACCTTGACAAGATTTTGAAGAAGTTCAAAATGGATCAAGCAAAGAAAGGGTTCTTGCCTGTGTTACAAGGTGTGAAGTTGAGTCAGACTCAATGCCCGACCACTGCAGAAGATAGAGAGAAAATGAAAGATGTTCCCTATGCTTCAGCCATAGGCTCTATCATGTATGCAATGCTGTGTACCAGACCTGATGTGTGCCTTGCTATAAGCTTAGCAGGGAGGTACCAAAGTAATCCAGGAGTGGATCACTGGACAGCGGTCAAGAACATCCTGAAATACCTGAAAAGGACTAAGGATATGTTTCTCGTATATGGAGGTGACAAAGAGCTCACCGTAAGAGGTTACATTGATGCAAGCTTTGACACTGATCTGGACGATTCTAAATCGCAAACCGGATACGTGTTTACATTAAACGGTGGAGCGGTCAGTTGGTGCAGTTCTAAACAAAGCGTCGTAGCGGGATCTACATGTGAAGCGGAGTACATAGCTGCTTCGGAAGCAGCAAACGAAGGAGTCTGGATGAAGGAGTTCATATCCGATCTAGGTGTCATACCTAGTGCATCGGGTCCAATGGAAATCTTTTGTGACAATACTGGTGCAATTGCCTTGGCAAAGGAATCCAGATTTCACAAGAGAACCAAACACATCAAGAGACGCTTCAATTCCACCCGGGATCTAGTCCAGGTGGGAGACATAGAGATTTGCAAGATGCATACGGATCTGAATGTTGCAGACCCGTTGACTAAGCCTCTTCCACGAGCAAAACATGATCAGCACCAAGGCTCCATGGGTGTTAGAATCATTACTGTGTAATCTAGATTATTGACTCTAGTGCAAGTGGGAGACTGAAGGAAATATGCCCTAGGGCAATAATAAAGTTATTGTTTATTTCCTTATATCATGATAAATGTTTATTATTCATGCTAGAATTGTATTAACCGGAAACATAATACATGTGTGAATACATAGACAAACAGAGTGTCACTAGTATGCCTCTACTTGACTAGCTCGTTACTCAAAGATGGTTATGTTTCCTAACCATGAACAAAGTGTTGTTATTTGATTAACGAGGTCACATCATTAGTTGAATGATCTGATTGACATGACCCATTCCACTAGCTTAGCACCCGATCGTTTAGTATGTTGCTATTGCTTTCTTCATGACTTATACATGTTCCTATGACTATGAGATTATGCAACTCCCGTTTACCGGAGGAACACTTTGTGTGCTACCAAACGTCACAAGTAACTGGGTGATTATAAAGGAACTCTACAGGTGTCTCCAAAGGTAGATGTTGGGTTGGCGTATTTCGAGATTAGGATTTGTCACTCCTATTGTCGGAGAGGTATCTCTGGGCCCTCTCGGTAATGCACATCACATAAGCCTTGCAAGCATTGCAACTAATGAGTTAGTTGCGGGATGATGTATTACATAACGAGTAAAGAGACTTGCCGGTTACGAGATTGAACTAGGTATTGGATACCGACGATCGAATCTCGGGCAAGTAACATACCGATGACAAAGGGAACAACGTATGTTGTTATGCGGTCTGACCGATAAAGATCTTCGTAGAATATGTAGGAGCCAATATGGGCATCCAGGTCCCGCTATTGGTTATTGACCGGAGATGTGTCTCAGTCATGTCTACATTGTTCTCGAACCGTAGGGTCCGCACGCTTAACGTTACGATGACAGTTATTATGAGTTTATGCATTTTGATGTACCGAAGTTAGTTCGGAGTCCCGGATGTGATCACGGACATGACGAGGAGTCTCGAAATGGTCGAGACATAAAGATTGATATATTGGATGACTATATTCGGACACTG
Source organism: Triticum urartu (assembly GCF_003073215.2). NCBI lineage: Eukaryota > Viridiplantae > Streptophyta > Magnoliopsida > Poales > Poaceae > Triticum > Triticum urartu. The sequence continues at coordinate 22,790,916 of NC_053025.1, forward strand.
GAAGGGTTCCGGAAGAGTATCGGATAAAACCGGAGCACCGAGGGGTTACCGGAACCCCCCGGGGGGTTAATGGGCCTTATGGGCCCAAAGTGGAGAAGAGGAAGGGGCTGCCAGGGCAGGCCGCGCGCCCCCTCTCCCCCTAGTCCGAATTGGACAAGGAGGGAGGGGCGGCGCCCCCCCTTTCCTTCTCTCCCCCCCTCTCTCCTAATTGGACGAGGAAACGGGAGAGGAGTCCTACTCCCGGTAGGAGTAGGACTCCTCCTGCGCCCTCCTCCTGGCCGGCCGCACCCCTCCCCTTGGATCCTTTATATACGGAGGCAGGGGGGCACCCTAGAACACACAAGTTGATCCACGTGATCGTTCCTTAGCCGTGTGCGGTGCCCCCTGCCACCATATTCCACCTCGATCATATCGTTGTAGTGCTTAGGCGAAGCCCTGCGTCGGTAGAACATCATCATCGTCACCACGCCGTTGTGCTGACGAAACTCATCCCCGAAGCTTTGCTGGATCGGAGCCCGGGGAGCGTCATCGAGCTGTACGTGTGCTAAGAACTCGGAGGTGTCGGAGTAACGGCGCTTGGATCGGTCGGATCGGGAAGACGTACGACTACTTCCTCTACGTTGCGTCAACGCTTCCGCAGTCGGTCTGCGTGGGTACGTAGACAACACTCTCCCCTCTCGTTGCTATGCATCACCATGATCTTGCGTGTGCGTAGGAATTTTTTTGAAATTACTGCGTTCCCCAACATATTATTTGGGCCACAACATTTTTAGATGCCAAATACTATTAGGTCCCACTTGTCAGTTTCATCCCAGGTTTCAATTTCCATAATTTGAAGCAATATTTCATTGAGAACAGTTAACAATGAAAATTATCAATACACATGCCAATTTTGGCTAATAGCACAATCTTTACATAGTACATTTCACCCAGATACTATCACAACATATAACTAGCTCTACAAGTATACTTCTGCTTTCTTCACTTTCAGGTTGGAGCTCTTGTTTGTAGAGGCTGAACATACAAAGGCATCTAACAATTGCACAATCTTGTCTGGAGAGGCATCTAACAATAAACAAAAGGAGTTAGAAGCAGAATAAAAACAAACATACAAAGCACCTAGGGACTGAATCATGAAGCATATGTACATGTAACAGTAACAACCACAAGGACAACGCAACACAAGAGAAGAAAGCACAGTTGTAGCATTAATACCAACATGGACAGAATGGTTCTAGATGTTGAACACAAAAAATGATTCATTCTCAGATGGTTCATTAAGCATGCCCAAATGACTTAAGATAACAGGACAAATCTATTGCTAGATGCTACTCAGAATAAGAAATAAAAATTAGATTAATGCAATGAGACTAAGGATAGGATAAATGGTTTATCAAAACTTATTTTCAACATAATCATCCTCATATAGTTAAGTATCACAAAGAGGCATCTATAAAGCAATACCAAGCAAATTATGCATTCAAACAGATTATTATTAGGATTTAGGAGTGCTGATACAGGAGCTAGAAGACAAATTTG